>NW_028301625.1:10000000-10303030 GCF_987345545.1 Pholcus phalangioides | reverse complement strand
TTTAGATTGTTATTAATTTATTTTTCTAATATTTAAAACAACCTTCATGCTTCTGGCACACCAACTTCATACAAAACATTGCCCGATTCAAACTTGGCTATAGCTTTATACAGAAACTTACAGCACTTTGGAATATGTTGTAAGGGAAGCTGTCTTTTCTCATTTAGTGAAGAAAGATTTTTATTCTATGAGTAATTGGACATTTTATCATTGTCTATTATGTATAATTTTATGACAACTTCTCATTTGATGTCTGTCAATTATGCATTTAGCATACCAATGTTCAACTATGCAGGTCTAAATTCTTATCTAGAGCATGAATGTTTTATCCAATGTGCTCTGAATTATAGAAGTCCTAAATAATAAAGTCAAAGGACAGCTTTGAAAATATCTTTTCTACTGTAACTTCAAAAACAGAGGCAGATTTAACGGTGGTGCCCTGGGTTCCAACTTCTGTAGGGTCCTTCAAAACACCAACTTGACAATTATTTCTAATTTAAGAGGCTCAATATTTTCTTCTGTGCCCAGGGCCTCACCCAACTGGAATCCACTTCTGTTTAGTGTTTCTTTTTTTGTGATATAGCTACATTTTTAATATCTTAAATATTATATAAAATTGTGCCTTTGTATGTGGAATTGATGGTAACCAGGGTTGTAAAAAACCCGGGTTTTTTTGGGCAAAATGGGGAAAATTGAATTTTCTTTTTCCACAACTACAAAATATCTAATTTAAACATGTGTACATCTTACATTATGCCTAAATATATATTTTTAGTGCATGTTGAACTATGTATTTTGATTAAGTGCTGTAGTGGTGGGTTTGTAAGATAAGGAGTGAGAGATGGGAAGAGTTCAGGGTACATGGGTTCAAATCCACCCACCTCCGAATAGCTACACTTGCCGCTGTGGTGGTCGAGTGGTTATAGTGCCGGACTCGTGATGCGAGGATCCGGGTTCGAACCCCACAGTGGTGGTCGGCTGAAGTTGGTTTTCTGTGGTTCCCAACTTCAAGGCGCAAATGCGAGCCGATCTCCCCGTAAAAAGTCTCGCCACAGAGAGCAACAGTCCTACAACGATAAATCGTTCAATCATAACAATTCACTCATAGTTAGAAAAACTGGGGGCAGATGACAGCACTACACATAACAAGCATTACACAGAAACAAACTTTACGTCAGGTTGCACTACACGTACACGCACATTCCCGCATTCGTTGGGGGGTTTCGCGGGGGGGAGGGTGCATGTGTGGTGTAGCAGTAGTAGGTAGGGCCTCCAAAAAATGGCTCGGGGATCCATGATGTTCTTAAGTCAGCCACCTCGTTGGGCAATTTACCTGTTGTGGCGTGGTATTTGTATTTGTATTTGTATTCTAATAAAATTGGGAATAATAAAATAAGAGAATAATTGTTCACTTACAGCCCAGGCGGGATTTTTGGGTAAAATGGGAGGAAAATTGAATTTTCTTTTTCCACAACTTCAAAATACACTCATTGCCATAAAAATTTGTGCACCAAGAAATAATTGTGGGATCAAAACGAAAGTTGGCCTGAAGGTACATGTCAGGCAGATATGCAAATGATTAGAAATGCAGCGTGATTGCGCATTGCGTAATGCCACTAGAGGGCGTTGAACTTTGTTCTCCTTGGAGTATAAAACAGGTAAGCAGAGCTTGCTGGAGTGTATTTAATCGTTTGCAAAGGAAATGCTGAGGTAGACATGCCGTTACGCCGCCGTCGAAGACCATATGAGCAGTTGTCAGAGTTCGATAGGGGAAGAATCATCGGGATGATGGAAGCTGGGTGGTCAGCTCGGCGAGTAGTTCGTCAACTAGGCCGTTCTGATTTTACTGTGAGGAGGTGTTGGGACCAGTGGACAGAAGAGACGTCATTTACACGGCGACCAGGTTCAGGACGCCCTCGACAGACCAGTTGTCGAGAAGACCGTCACATCATCCGAAACGCACGCATAGAGCCAACTGCCTCATTGGCCGCTATCCAGACACAGGCAGCAGCTTCACTACGGGCCCCTGGGTCTTCCCGAACCATCGCAAGGCGCCTGGCTGAAGGACATCTGGTATCGCTGCGCCCATTACGTGTGCTGCCAATGACACCCACCCACCAGCGCCTCCGTTTGGAGTGGTGTTGAGCACGACGGGATTGGACTGCAACGGAATGGAACCAGGTCGTCTTCAGCGACGAATCGAGATTCAACTGGAGCAGTGATGACAATCGTGTTCGTGTGTGGAGTCCCCGTGGTGAACGCTTCAATCCTGCCTTCGCTTTACAGCGACACACCGCTCCCACAGCTGGTGTCATGGTATGGGGTGCCATTGCTTACGATACACGGTCACCCCTAATATTGATCCATGGCACAATGACAGCCCAGCGGTACGTCCATAACATCCTTCAGCCACATGTGTTGCCACTCATGGCAGGGCTCCCAGGAGCCATTTTTCAACAAGACAATGCTAGGCCACACACAGCAAGCATGTCACAAGACTGCCTCCGCCACATTACCACCCTTCCCTGGCCTGCTCTATCCCCAGATTTGCATCACCAATCGAGCATATCTGGGATCATTTGGGACGGCAAGTTGGACACCCTACGAGGTTGGTCGAACTAGAGGCGCATTTACAGCAACTGTGGAACGAGATGTCTCAGGACATCATACGGAACTTGTATGCCTCAATGCTCGCTCGTATCGCATCGTGCATTTGCGCTAGAGGGGGGTCCAACAGAGTACTAAAACTTCTGTTCATCTGTACTTTTTTCTGCAATAAATGATCCTTTTTCTTGGATTTCCTAATCACTTACTTATATCAACGTAGTACTTATATGTGTAAAATTTCGTTTCATTTTGACGACTTCTTCTGGGTGCGCAAATTTTTATGGCAATGAGTGTATGTAACTTAAACATGTATGTACAACAGGGTGGGTTGGAAAAAAAATGAAGTTTCATTTTCAAATTGCTATAGTGCGGAAAAGTTGCCTCTTTTAATAAAAAGAAAAATGACGTAAAAAAATTTAAAATCAGTTGATATCTTCCGGTCGCGCATAGTACTTGAAGATTATGAAAATTGACAAAATTGAGCATTTTTCTTAATTTTTTAATATTACTTAAAATTTGACGATCGACAAGCAAAAGTTTGTTATGCTTATTTTATGGTTCAATAAAGTAAAATAAATTAAAACATCATTGATATTTCAATGTTTATCAGTCGCGCAATGTGTTCGAAAAACTGGAATTGACCAAATTTTTGCAAGCTTCATTGTGCAGAAGTTTGACTTGAAACGTCCACTTGGAAAAGAAACAATAGAAGAAACTGTAAATCAGTAAATCCTAGTCAATTTTGGTAACTATAATGTAAAGTACATACACTCTCCTACTTTGGATGGTTGATTGGATAGAGTGTAGGTGGAACTCAATGTGCAGCCACCTCTTCATGGTTAATTCTGGGTCATTTTGTTCTGACAAAGCATGCAAATAGCTGTACAACGAAACTTGCAAAAATTTGGTCAATTCCAGTTTTTCGAACACATTGTGCAACCGATAAACATTGAAATATCAATGATGATTTAATTTATTTTACTTTATTGAACCATAAAATAAGCATAAGAAACTTTTGCACATCAATCATCAAATTTTGAGTAATATTAGAAGAATTTAAGAAAAATGTTAAATTTTGTCAATTTTCATAAACTTCAAGTACGATGCATGACCGAAAGATGTCAATCGATTTTAAATTTTTTTACGTCATTTTTCTTTTTATTAAAGGAGGCTACTTTTCTGCACTATAGCGATTTGCAAATAAAATATTTTTTTTTCAATCCACCCTAATGCACATCCTTTATGTGTAAGCCTACATCTTATATTATTATGTCTAAATATACATTTTTGGTGAATGTTAAACTATGTATTTGATCAATAAAATTGACCATGATTATAAGTAAGGGAATAATTGTTCACACACAAAAAACACACACTTCTGTGTAATTATATCTGAACCTTGAGTTGTATGCAGAACTGCAGCAAGAAAATTGTGTGTGGTAAAATAAATGAATTTGGAGATAATGAAAATTCTGAGAAATCAGAATGGCGCCTGAATTTTTTTTTCTCCAAATTTTTCAGACCCCGCAAAAAATGTAACCAAAAGTGTCCTGATTAGTCAAAAATAAAACCTTTCAGCTATGTAACCAGAACCAGGTTTTTTTTTTTATAATTGAACCCAAACTTTCAGGAGCTAAAGTCTCATGCTTCTCTTTTTCTTAAATTCCTCACTGTTAAAGAATATCTCTACTTCATTAAATTAAATTCTGAAATATTTTTAAAGGAGCAGTGATAATTAAAATATGATCTGGCTAAGAGGAGATAAGTCATTCACAAGTCTGATGTACCTGTATAAAACTTATAAAAAAGTATTGCAAAAACATGTAAATATTTTTTGAATGAAAATTCAGTTTACATATAGTCCTCCGACCACGAGATAAATTTTCGCTGCATCATGTCACGTCACGTCGGATGATTTTATTCAAATTTTGTTTTTGGTAAAACGATTGCACATCGAGAAAAGTTCATCAGTGACCGAGCTTTCACAATTGGCATGTCATTCTAGGATAAAATAGAATCGTTTGACATGACATGACGTGCCGTAGCCAAATCTCATCTCGTGGTAGGAGGACTATACATTGGTTTACTTCTTCACAGATGCTTCAATTTATTTATACAAGGATTTGTGTGTGTGTGTGTGTGTGTGTGTGAAAAATTATTGTGTATTATAAATAAATTTCTGTAGGTATGCTTATCACATATTATCAGGTATATTTTTTAAACTAAGGTCCATGGTTACAATTTTCTGTTTGCGATTTCTTGTAAAATATTTTAATATGTGGATCTCATACCTAAATGCTTACATAAAAAAGGTAGAAGAATTATAAAAAAGGCTGTTTGTGATTCCAAGAAATTATTTATTATCACATTTTTGTTCCTAAAAAATCATTAAAAATTATTTCAAATTATACATATTCTAAACACTGCACTATGCAGCAATTTTTGGAATATATAAACTAAGCTCAAACTGAAATTTTAACCTGAAAGTAACACATTTTCTTCGAAAACAAACAATATTCCCTACAAAAAACCCATTTTCCCCAAAAAAACCCGGGGGGGGGGGGGGGAATGGGTATCTACCCGGGGAGCAAATTTGACAACCCTGGTGGTAATGTCTGATTTTTCCTGTCAAAAATCAATTTACATTTTCAAAACTTGTTAATATATCAAGGAAATAATATATATACAAAGGGTAAAACTGACATTCTGCATTCTGCTATACAAAAGGGGGTGATAGACAAGCCCAAGTGGATCGTGATAAACCCCACCAACCCTGTCCTATCTCAAAGTGTTTTTGAATTATGATGGATAATCGATTATGGGGAAAAAATGCATCAAGTCTGAAAAAACTGAATTTGTGATGTTTCTGGATGACCTATACACAAACTAAGCACAAATTTTGAAAGAGCAGAAAAAAATGCTATGATGTGACACCAATTTCATTTTGAAATATCTGGTTTTAATGGCGAGCTACAAAAGCGCTGAAAGATTGACAAAGTTCAAAATTGAAGTAGATATTCAACAAAAATTCAGAATTGGCAGTTACAGATTTTGGCAACAATTTGATTTTGCATGAAAAATCCTATAAGGTGACCCTACCTCTATCTACAGGATATCCATATTTAATGGCGAGCCAGAAGCGCTAAAAGATCGGTGAAATGAAAAATCTAATTGTCGCCAAAACCTACTAAAATTACTTCATCGAATGCAGATTTCAGTGATGTATTGCAAACAAATAACTAAGTTTCTCCTCAGTTAGATGACCAATTTGATTTATTGTAGGGTTTTTCAAAAACTGGTGGAATGGACAAGTTTTTGGCATATTTGACCGATTGTAGCTAAAAGGGTGTTTGCGGAATTGGCAATTAAAAATTGGTGACAATTCGATTTTGAACTTTCCCAATCTTTCAGCACCTGTAACTCACCATTAACTTTTTACCGGCCGAATAAGATTTTAATCAATTTTATTTTATTTTTTCTGTTATTTTTTTTCCTGATTCTTTAGTTTAGGGATATAAACAATAAAATTCATGAAACAAACTAACTTTTATGTTTTCTGGACTTGCCCATGTCCATAGAAACAACATTAAAATTAAAAAAAAATAATTCTTCCTTAAAAAAAGCTGATTTAAAAAATTTAAATTTATGGCATAAGTGCTGAAATGAATGAAATTTTTGTTTTGTAAAATAAGTTTGGAATCTCATGCATTCAAAGAAAAAAATCAAGTGCTTTCATATTATGTAGGAAAAATATTTTTTTTGCAGTTAATGAAACTGATGTTCCTAATTGGGGACATTGGTAGTTAAGAGGTTAAATCTAGATATTTCAATGAAATTTGTGTAACTTTATAGGATTTTTTTCTAGGCTTTCCAAATATACAAATACAAATACAACGCCACAACAGGCAAATTGCCCAACGAGGTGGCTGACTTAAGAACATCATGGATCCCGAGCCATTTTTTGGAGCCCCTACCTACTACTGCTACACCACACATGCACCCCGCCCACACCCCCCCCCCGCGGAACCCCCAACGAATCGGTACATGCGGGAATGTGCGTGTACGTGTAATGAAACCTGACGTGAAGTTTTTTTTTGTTTCTCTGTAATGCTTGTTATGTGTAGTGCTGCCATCTGCCACCAGTTTTTCTAACTATGAGTGAAGTGTTATGATTGAATGATTTATCGTTGTAGGACTGTTGCTCTCTGTGGCGAGACTTTTTAACGGGGAGATCGGCTTGCATTTGCGCCTTGAAGTTGGAAACCACAGAAAACCAACTTCAGCCGACCACCACTGTGGGGTTCGAACCCGGATCCTCGCATCGCGAGTCCGTCACTATAACCACTCGACCACCACAGCGGCATATGTGTTTAGTTTGTATGTAGATCTCCCAGAAACTTCACAAATCCGGGTTTTTCAGACTCCACACATTTTTTTTCCATAATCGATTATCCACCATAGCTCAAACGGTTCGAGATAGGACAGGGTTGGTAGGTTGTTTCATGATTCATTTAGGCTTGTCTATTACCCTCTTTCGTTTGGCAGAATAGGTTGGATTCACCTATATGATATACATAACTGATTCAAAGAAAGCAAGAATCTTAATATGTGTAATGAAATAAGACTAAATGTTATGCAAACAGATGAGGAGTACAAAAGAGCATTCATCCAAGAATTAATCAATAGGATACTTTGAGTTTCATTGAAAAAAATTGCTTGGGTAAAAGTGAAAATCTCTCAAAATGAGAATTTCTGAAGTTTTGTCTCATTTTCCTGTGCTGAATCAGAGATATAGACTGTCCTATAAGATGCTGAGCAGATGTGTAATTTAAACATGAATTACCAGTTTTTACTGTTCTCAGCTTAACACTGTTTTTTTGTTGGCCAAATTAAAGGTTACAGAAAAATGGACTAGCTGTTGAAAAAAAGTAAAAGTTATATAAAAGTTGATTTTCAACTTCAATAGAAAATTTTTATACAAATCATCATCATCAATGACCATTTTCAATTCACTGCTGGATGAAGGTCTCTAAATTTTTCCATTCTGCTCTGTCTGATGCTTTAGCCATCCAGTTGACTCTTGCAACTTTCCTGATCTTGTCAATCCATCTTGCGTGGGGATGCCTTCTCGGATGTTTAACACCACAGGGGTACCACTCTAGAATACTTGTGGTCCATCTGTTGTCCTGTCTTCTTGCAATTTGTCCAGCCCATTTCCATTTCAAACGTTTGATTCTTTCCATGATATCATATACCTTTGTGTGGTTCCTTATCCAAGTGATTCGTTTTCTGTCTCTCCTTGTGATGCCTAGCATACATCTTTTCATGCTCCTTTGTGTTGTCTGTAGTCTTTGTATCATCTTGCTTGTGAGTGTCCATGTTTCAGCTCCATACGTCAGTGCTGGTAACACACACTGGTTAAAAAATTTTCTTTTCAGGCATAATGGCATGTGACTCTTCAGAATTACAGTTTTTGCCAAAAGTGCTCCATCCAATCCTGATCCTTCTGTTTATTTCATTAATGATTCCGTTGTCCATTGTAATTTCTTGTCCTAGGTATACATAGCTTTCTACTTCTGAGCAAGATTGTCCTCTTTAACGCAAAGAGGTTGAACAGAACTTTAGTCTTTTGCAGATTCATTTTCAAGCCCACCTGAATACTTGCCTTTGCTAATTCTTGTATCATTTCTTCTAGTTCGTCTGGATTACTGCTGATAATAACAATGTTGTCTGCAAAACACAAATGGTTGAGAAATTCCCCACTTATTTTAATTCCTTTTTTATCCCAATCCAGTTTTCTGATTACTTCTTCTAAAACAGCGGTAAAGAGTTTTGGTGAGATAGTATCACCCTGTCTGACTCCTTTCCGAGTTTAATCTTTGCTTTTCCTTTATCCAAATGAATCGTCGCAGTTGCTTTGTCATATATTTTCTTGATATTGATGTAAGTCTTTTCTAACCCAATTACATCCAGAGCTTTAACAACAGCGAAGACAGAGTCAACCGCTTTCTCAAAATCAATGAAGGCCATACACAATGGTAATTCGTATTCCTTGTGTCTATAACTTCCCTGATTGTTTGAATGTGATCCATTGTACTAATTTCATGCAGAGGGGGTTAAGGCACTAACTTCTCGGTAAGTATAAAAAGACAGAAATGTTGAATCCGGCATTTGAAATTTGTAATAAACTGTAGATCCCGGTTTAATTAGCCCTCACGTGCAGAAAATGATCGTAGCGCAACAAAAAAGATCAATGATCTAAAGAAATGTTTTGTGACCAAAAAGGGTTTAATGCATTTTCATCCTCTCTATAAATTTGCTTTTTTGGTTCATATTACAATGTGTCAATAAAGAAAGAGGTTGGACATATATTAAACAATCTCATCATTCTGCTCTCTGTGCTAAGGCACACTTGCCAACTCACCGATTATTCTGCTTCCATATGTAGATGGGTTAAAAAAACACTTATGGTCTTTTTATTTTAATTATAGAAGCCTTGAATGTAAAAAAAATGAAACAAATCCATGTTACTGGACAAAATTTTCAATGCAAATTATTCTGCATTTCTTTTTCCTCTGTGGGGGGGGGGGGCAAAAAACTTTTGGTCAACAAGTAAATTTTTTATACCAGTAAAATTAACATGAAATTTCTTCAATGATAGGAGAAAGATGAACCAACAAAATGGCGTGTTGAAAACTCTTGGGGTGATGACCGTGGTGATAAAGGTAAGTTTCATTTTTGCAAATTTCAAATAGTGCAAAATATTGTCTTTGTTTTTCAGTATTGTTTAAAAATAATATGATATATATAGATGAATCCTATTTTACCATAGGTGATAGGGATATTGAATTATTTCCTCATTATAACCAAAATGTTGTGAGGTAATGTATGAAAGTGGATTTGTGTCACTCAATAAAATACCAGGACAAGAATAAAATGTCCATGATACAGGCCTATCCAATTCCAAGCTATGATTGGGTTCCAAAGATGCTGTGCTATAGCAGATCAAATACCCAGAGTTTTGGAAAAGGATACATAAAAATTTCATTCATGTATCCCACAGGACACATTCTTTCCTAGTTCCAAAAATAAAAGGTACAGAGGAAAAACCTCTTACTTTTTCCCTCTCATTTCACTGTCTATCATGATCATGTGACCTTGAAAAGTAGTTTTACTGCTTTGAAGTACAAATGAAGCATTTTACTATTTTACTGTATTGTATTGATGTAACTTGCGGTTGTTGAAGAATAAGATGAGATATCTAGTCGTGTATATCCCTGAATCGGGCCTCCATACCAAATTTTGGCGAGTTCTCCCCCCCCCCCCCCACACTGCAGATTCCATAGGACTATTCAATTAATATGTCAGCAGATTTCTAGCTATTTTAAACCTCCCAGCAAGTTTGTCAACTCTGATTGCAATGTGTGTTAGGGGGTAGACACGTATGTAGGTAGGGGCTATGCTCTTCACGACCAAAAATTTATTTTTTTGATGCAAAAAAATATTTAAAAAAAATTTAAATGGAAGGAAAGTACCTTGATACCTTTATATGTTTCTATAATTAATTTGTTTTAGTTTTGATGCTATTTGAAGGCTAAGAACTCAAAATTTCTTTTTAAGAAATTCATTGTGATCCACTCTCTAAGGTATATATGTTAAATCTATGGCCCAGTGGACCAAATGTGGTCCTCAGGTTATCTGATATGGCCCACTACCTCAAACCTAATTTTGTAAAAATGAACTAAGCTGCAGATTTACAGATCGCTTAATGTTTTGTGAAAAAAGTTTCATTCTGCGAGTAAAAGAGCAAGTCCGCCAAAATATAAATGTTAATTTGGAAACTTCACTTAATAACAAGTGTTAAATTGCCAATGTCGCCAAATGACGAGTGATAAATTGCCAATGTTGCTAAATGAAGATTGTTGAATCTTCCAAAATTTTCTCCCATTTTGCAGCTATTTCCTTCTGAGTATAGCAAAATTCCAGCAGGAATGGGAGCACGAGCCCATAAAATTGAATTTTTTTTTTTTTTTAAATATTTATCCATCATCAGTTTCTCACTTCCCATTTAAAACTTAAATTGCAGTACCTTCTGAACACACAACACTCCCTAATCTGGGCCTTTGTGATGTTCGTTTTTTTTTCCTTCTTACTGGGCCTGCTCCAAGGGTTTGTGACGTCACACAAGGGATCTGACTGTCCTTTCACTTCGCTCTGTTCGGAAGGAAAAATGCCAAGTACACAAACATAGAACATTCGAATCATAATTTTTAACACCTTGTAAAACCCTGTCAAAAAAAGAAAAATAAACCGAAGCAAATATTTAATATTTGCTAATTTCCACCTTTGTCAAGATGTTCATTTAACTTTTAGAATTTTTTCAATTTTTTTAAATTGTGCAATAAATCATTAATTTGAGGTTCAGTTTCGAACCACTTAAACCAATTTTCAAAATTTAATCCTACTAATGACTGACCAATCAAATCTGTAATTCAAAGATTCATATAAATGCCACATTCAAAATAAATTTTTAACAAAACAAAGGGAAATGAATTTTAACACAAAAATACAAGCATAAAAAAAATTATTTATAAAAATAACATAAAAACAGATGCTGCACAATCTTCTGAGTGACAACATTGCCCTGAGAACAGTCAAAAAAGAAATTTAGTATTCAATAAATGATTTTTGGTCAACCAGGATTATCACTATTAATGAATATTTTTAGAATATGGTCATTAAATAGCAAATACCACATATGAGTGAACATTTCATGAATTGTCAAGGACGGATAATTTTCTGTCATTAGTTGAATCAGTAGATTTGTTTGTTCAGAAAAATTCAAAAATGCATTTTCATAATTTTTACCAATAAGCTTTTGAAACAATTGGAAAGATGTTACCACAACATGTATTAGTAATTTCTGAGGGCCATTTAAGTTGGCCTCTGTCAGTCAACAATAAATATTTTAAGACTTCATCAGGGCATCACAACACTCAAGAGTTTTTTCTTTAATTAAAACATATATGCACTGCTCACATTTTAAACTATATGAGACACTCTGAAAGCTTTGTAACCAGCAATAAAAATTAGAACAGACATTGTATCTTCTGAAATTTCAACATCATAAGTGTTAAAAACATTGTAAAAACATTTTGGTATGTCTCAGCTTTTTGTTAGTTATAAGTTTGTAGTTATTAAGTTCTGAACAATTGAGGTCTTCCAATTTAAAATCTCCCTTTTTCTCAGAGTGCAAACTAATTGTGCTCAGAATCCCCAATTTTTTTTTGCCCTCCATTACCTGCAAACAAGAAACATTGTAATTCCCTTCCTCTCATCTGGCGATATTGCCCAAAACGTGGTTCAAGACTGATGGTCTGAAATTTCCCCAGCAATATATATGAACAACCCAATGTGTTAAAAACATATTTGACAACTTCAATTAAACTTTTAGTTGTCAACTGGAGTGCAAAAAATGTCTCTTGATAGCATGTCACCTATTCCAGGAATACCCAGCTTTTTCTTCTCTGGAGCTTTCAAAGCAGAAAATTCATACCACCTTTTCAACCATGAATTAAATGCTATCAAGGTAGTTACATTGTAATCGTTTACTATTGTTATCTCTTTGCGGGGCCTCCTGATGATCATACTTACTGCTCTGAAAAATCTCGCCATTGTGCAACTTAAAATGTAGTTGATCTCACTATGAGGACAGAATATTAAGCTTATGATCGGAAACATGTAACGACGATTAATGGTGATGATGTTCCTTTAATCCATCTGCAATTGTTGTTTTGCATTGGCACCGACGATCATCAGCATAGGACATTCCCATCATGAACTTTGGTTGAGAACTTCTTCCTACGACGATCTACAATAATATTTATGAGGTACCTCATCGGATTTTTTTTATACACATTTTCATTAATTTAATGCAGAGCCAATGATATAAAGATATGATAATATGATTTAAATAGATATAAATCATATATATATGTAAGCATTTTCTTTTTGTGAATCTCAAGACTTATAAAATGAATTTTTGTAAGTCTTGTTAACCACACTGAGTTTCCGGATAGAAGTAATTCTTGATTTTTCTTTTTTTTTGTCTTGCCATTTTTACCTCTTCCCCCTTTTCAGGTATTCTCCACTCTGGTGACAAATCCATTTTTATTTAGCATCACCATTTAACAGATTTCACCACAGAAAGTTTTGGAGCTGTTTTTACAATTAAGCATTTCTCTTTTTCATAAATATTTTTCAAGTCCTTTAGTTTTGCATGCAGAATTTGCTCACCATCAAGACAAGAAAATATAAAGGTTTGGTCCAAATTTTTTAGATTCAGCCAATTGTTTCTAATAGCTTTTATCAAGTGAACACTGTCAAACAGAAAAAAAAACCAATTTTTTATCTGGATAGAAAGGGTTGGGAATAAATGATTTTGTTTCCCCACCTCACATTATTTTAAACATATTTCTATTGACTGAGTTATTATCAGATATCAATGATAAAACAGTAAATCCACATTTATTCAGTATAGATAGAACATGGTTTGTATAGATATGCAACAGATCTGTAGTGTGCTTGAAAACAGGAAATAATGCAACTATGTCTTTATATTTAGATAGCTATGAATTTATCATAAACGTTTGAATGGTTGTTGCAGCAGAATTGGTGTGTTCAGAAATTCCACAAGACTTACGGCTTTGTAAGAAATCAATGGATTTCTATAAATCTCATCAAGCATTACATTGACAACTTTTTCATGTCCATACAAACTATCAGCTTTGTTTTTTAAATAGGTCAAAGAGCCTTCATTGGCATATGTAGGGCTACATAAATGAGTTAACTTCCTTAAATAAGATAGATGTGGTAATGTTAACACTTTGCTGTTTCGAATTAAGATATATGCAGAAGGACAGCTACAATAAATTTTGGATGCCCACAAAATTAAATTAGAAGAATATCTAACTTTTTCTTACATAAAAGTGCACGTTGTTTGATAAATTCCAACTTGATATGCATGTCTTTGTCATTACACTGGTCTAAATTTACAATACCATTTAAATATTCAAGCAAAAATCACAACTTTTGCTCAAATGTTACATTTTTCTCATAAGAATTCAAAATAATTAGTATGTTTTTGAATTTAATCTATCTATCACACATGATTCATTCCCAACAACCAATGGAACAAACTTATATTCACGGGTACTTCAACTTTGAGATTGTTATATATTTTAAAACTCGGACATTGTGAAGTGAGATCTTCGAACATCCGTATGATGTTATTTATACACCACAGTTCAAATTCCTGCTCCTCTCTTTCTCTGGCTCATTCAGTTTGCTCACTTGGATCCTTTCGTTGGGGAGGCAGAGGCTTTGAAAAATAACTCTGCACAATTTCAAGCTTCATAGGATATGCTTTTGACGTGAGCGTAACTTTTTTTTCATGGAACTACCAGCTCTGTTTCATCGCTACACTTCACTCTGTCCTCATGAACAATGAATCCTTCTTCAAAATACTTTGTGCATAAAACTGCTGTTTGGCTGGGGGGAAAATCAGCTTGCTTCAGTAATCTTGTCCATAACAGTCTTGCCCTTCAGTGATCTTGTTTGATTCTCCCGAGGGGGAGAATCTTCAGATTTCTGGATTCCAAAAGTTGGCATGTCTGGATTTCAAAACCATACTCATTTACTCCTTGTTAACAGGGGTGGCTCAAGGATCAACCTCTGCATGGGGCAGGCACTACTCTATAAGTGGCAGCAAATCTGGGGTGGAAAAAGAAAATAATTTTCAAAAAGTGTGAACAAAAAATTACCTTTGAAGTTCCAACAATTTACAACGTAATGATTCTGTAATATAATTTTAACTGAATAAGATTTTGGGTATATATCAATATGTTGAGAGTGGTGAAAATCTGCAGCATATCCAGGACTTTTTAAGGTGCGGCTTGACACCTGCTCTCTTCCCAGTTTGCTATTTCTTTGAAAATAAATAAATAATGTCATGGCAATGAGCAGACCTGTAACATAAATATACACCCAGTTACATATCCACACATTGCAATTTGGAAGATAGGTGGCACCAACTACTACTGTACACAAAAGTATAAAAATATCAAAAATTAAGATTTTTTTCTATTGAATAAATTACTGATTTAAAGAGGAAAAAAAATTGAAAACTTATAGAAATTTTCCACCCATTTTCAAACTGCCGCTGTTCTAGATGGCAAATATTGTCATGAGCAAAGAGAAATCATAAATAGACTATTTAGAAGACACCAACGAATAAGGCAAATACACAAAAAATAATAAAAGTTCTAATGCATTTCAACACCAATGGGTGCCGTCTTCAGAGGAAAAATTTAACCACTAGTTTCGCTGACCGAGTTTCCCATTTGGGTTGAATACCAAATCTTCACGCTCGGTTGCTCAGCAGAAGAAGTACGTCTGTTCACTTCAAACGTCGTGGTCAGAATGAAGCTGTGAGCCTGCGTGAGATACTAATGCAGCGTCCTGATTGGACATTTGCGGAATAGTGCTATCCAATTGGTCCATTCGAATTTTCTTGTAATTCCCGCTCGAAATGAATTTAAGCCATGGTGTTGCGATCGGGGGTGTAGATTTATTATTGTTCACTAGTATATTTTTGAAGGCCCGAATATATGTGCCTTCGTAGAAATCTAGATCAACTGTGGACTTGACTTTGTGAAAAACTCTCGCTTCTTGAAACTTGAATTTGTGGCCTTCTTGCCAACAGTGAGTGGCGATGGTCGATTTTTCACATTCCTGATTCTTAACACAGCGAGCGTGTTCATTTAATCTTGCTTTTATGGATCTCCTTGTCTGTCCTATATAACCAAGAGAGCAATCACCACATGGAATGTAATAAATGCCCCATTGTTTATTCTGCGGTATAGCATCTTTAGATTAAACTTTTTAAGAATCGGTTTGATCTTCAGTGAGAGTATTGGATCGTAGGGTATGACTACACTTAATCTAACAACCATAGATGTGCCCACTAAAAACTTTAGTTTCATGGCCCCTAAAGATGCTATACCGCAGAATAAACAATGGGGCATTTATTACATTCCATGTGGTGATTGCTCTCTTGGTTATATAGGACAGACAAGGAGACCCATAAAAGCAAGATTAAATGAACACGCTCGCTGTGTTAAGAATGTAAATACAAATTCAAATTTCAAGAAGCGAGAGTTTTTCACAAAGTCAAGTCCACAGTTGATCTAGATTTCTACGAAGGCACATATATTCGGGCCTTCAAAAATATACTAGTGAACGATAATAAATCTACACCCCCGATCGCAACACCATGGCTTAAATTCATTTCGAGCGGGAATTACAAGAAAATTCGAATGGACCAATTGGATAGCACTATTCCGCAAATGTCCAATCAGGACGCTGCATTAGTATCTCACGCAGGCTCACAGCTTCATTCTGACCACGACGTTTGAAGTGAACAGACATACTTTTTCCGCTGAGCAACCGAGCGTCAAGATTTGGTATTCAACCCAAATGGGAAGCTCGGTCAGCGAAACTAGTGGTTAAATTTTTCCTCTGAAGACGGCACCCATTGGTGTTGAAATGCATTAGGACTTTTATTATTTTTTATGTATTTGCCTTATTCGTTGGTGTCTTCTAAATATTCTTGGGCAAAATGGATCAACTCTTCTATAAATAGACTGGTGTGAAAAAGTTTGTCTAGAAAATATGGCTGCTTTTTTTTTTTTTATAAATTTTTTTGGGTTTTTTTTCTTTTCATTTTTTTTTATCAATCCCAAATATTGTTGCTTTAATTCATTACTTTTTCTTGTAACAATAATTTTTTTGCTCCAATTTATACATTTTTGCTCTAAATCATATATTTTGGTGCTCTGAAAATTGCTCCAAAATGGACTACATCCCTTCCCACCCCTGCAATATCTACTCATCACAATTCTCTATTACTGTTCAAATTTGTGTTCTCAAACAGTTGCTTGTTACTTGCTCATATAGTCATGGCATACCTCTTCCTTTTCAGCAGCTGTGTTCAATAAATTCCTACACATTATACTTTTAATTCTGAAAGTTCAAATCTTGGAATCATCAGACTAGAAATTTAAAAAAAGGGACATTAAAAAGAAAATCCGCATTCGGACCATTCTTTCATTTTCAGTCTTGTGGTGCAATTTTTTTTTCAGAGTGGGGGTCATCCCCCTGACTCCTTAAAAACTCCTCACTCTGTTTTGAAAATTTTGTTTGAACCCTGATTAACTTTTCAAAGTTTTTTCTACTTCCTAAATATGTTTCTTTTTTTGAATGTGTGCGTGATATTTTCTCACCAGAGAACTTGCTGTGATTTTGTCATGAGGTTGGGATGTTGTTTTTGATGAATAAAATGATTTTTGAATTGTTTTTAGTCTGGGTATATTGGCTTAGATTTTTTTTTTTAGATTTAACTTGTCCTTAAGATGTAACTTGCACTCATGTTAAATTTAAACTAGGGCACTTAAATATGCGACAACACAAAAAACTATAATGTCCCAAGTTAGGGTTTCCATGCCTAAATTGGGACAAATACTATTTTATTTTTTTAGGTGCAAAATGTACACAAAATTTTCATGTTATCTGTACAAAGAGCTTAAACACACTTCAGAATGTGGGGTTTTGTTTTCAATTTTAAAGTTTCACAGTACTTACGTTTTTTCAGTGCTAAGTTCCAAATTGTTCCAAGTATGGATACTTCACTGTATGTATTTTGTGATTGTTTACTGATTTCTATACTTAAAAAAAATATTTTCTTCAAAAATATATATATTTAAACATTGGTTTCATTTTCTGTGATTTTCGTGTGATAGTGGGTCCCAAACTTTTACCACTCACAGCTTCTCTCCTTGCCCTATTCAAGGTTCATCTACGGCTCCACAGAATAGTTTACTACCGTGTTCCCCCGAAAATACCAATTGATTTTTGCTTCAAAAAATGTGTCGGGGCTTATTTTTGGGGTAACAACATTAGGAGCATCCTGAAAAATCATGCATTCTTCATTTTTCAGTAGAATTTTAATTTTGGTACCTTTTTAAAGACATTTTTTAATGACGATTACACAAAAATTAACAAAAAATTGCAACTTCATAAAGCATTTCTTTTGGATGTCATTTAATGTAAACAGGAAGTTCGGTGTAGATTTTTCAGAGTCGAACAAGGCTATAGAGTCCATGCAGAGTCCATTTTTCAGAGTCCATGCAGAGTCCATTTTTCAGAGTCCATGCCCGCTACAATACTCGTTGCTTCATTTGATCCTCAGTGTCGAACTGTACCTGTTTACTTCTTATGGATGGGATTACGCTATACAAGTTTGATTGAAAGATGTTTTTTTCAAAACTTGAAGAAAAAAAAAAAAAACAACCATTAAGTCTATTGGTTACATTTGTGAATGTAACTAATACGCTTATTGGTTACTTTTTTCAAGTTTTATCAAAGAGCTTTTACAACTTTATAGTGTAATCCCAGCATATGGCAATGGCATTTATTGGGAGCCACAATATGTCAACGGCTGAGACATATTCCAGATGAGGATTAACTGTAAAAGTTTTAGAAAGATTCTTTTATAAAACTTGAAAAACAACCAATAAGAATATTCAGTTACATTTGCTCGAATACAACCAATATGCTAATTGGTTGCATTTTTCAAGTTTTATAAAAAAACTTTTCTAAGACATTTATAGTGTAACATTGGTTATATGTTGTTTTTTTTATTTATCATCAAAAACGCTGCGAGTAGTAATTTTCTTCATTTTCATTGATAAAAACCAGTCTCAAATTTATCTGTTTACGTAGGCATTCATCTCTCATCTAAGGAGACCTGCTTGAGTGTTAACAAAAATGTACATTATAACTTATTTCAAGCATAAATTTCAATGATATCATTTATATTTCTATTTGATAGTAAATAATAAAACCACTATCCTTTTATATAGTTCAATAGATCTGCATAGCTATTAAGTCTCCCGAATTTTAGCTTTATCTCTTGACCTCCCAAAAAGTTCTTAAATCTCCCGAATTTTTATAAAATCACAAAAAAATCCCTAATTGTCCCTAAAAATTCCCTACTTCATTTAAAAAGAATCCCCGCTCTGAAAACAATCCCTAAGGAATTTCTTGTGGGGAAAAAAATTGGCCCTTTTCTAGAACGTTTGATGAAAGGAAATTCATTGGGGAATAAGTATCTTTAAAATTGATTAAATATTTTTTTGCTTATCAGTATTCATGTTTTGTTATCGCACGTACGTGACTTCAATATAAGAGAAAATTTTGACCACATGCGCATCATTATAATCAATTCTTCAATCTTCAATTATTATCCAGGACTATTGGCCGCTAAGCTAAACAGAGGCAAAAGACTTTTTGCCTCTGTTTTTTTCCCTTTCGAAATGACGTCACACGTTGTAAATGGGGGAATAGTGGGAAAGTTGTTTGTCTTATATATCGTGCAGGGAAATAGCTTAGCGGCCAATAGTCCTGGATAATAATTGAAGATTGAAGAATTGATTATAATGATGCGCATGTGGTCAAAATTTTCTCTTATATTGAAGTCACGTACGTGCGATAACAAAACATGAATACTGATAAGCAAAAAAATATTTAATCAATTTTAAAGATACTTATTCCCCAATGAATTTCCTTTCATCAAACGTTCTAGAAAAGGGCCAATTTTTTTCTTTTTGTACAAGTTGTGTTACAGACATAAACATCGGTCATGGTGGAAAGACTGACATCTTCACCCATGTGAAATCAAAAAAATATCAAGCAAGTGTCACAAATGTCAGTGTTCTTCAAAAATTGACCCTTTTTCCTTCATCGTCTTATCATTTTGGGGTCGTTCGCGCAGAATGTTTGTTCACATTGTTTCTGATTGAACACAATATTTTTTTTAAATCATCATTGAAGCTTTGGCCTCCAATTTCACTTGTTTTTTGCGTAGGGATTTTATTCCCAAGGGTTTAACTTCTATGTGTGTAAAATCCCTATTTTATTTGGGAAAAGTCTCTTTTGTATTTATTAGGGAGTGGTTTTAGTATAAAATATGGGTCAGCACGAAAATCTCCATAATTTTTATTTTCAAAAGTTGGCAGCTATGTATCTGTTGCAACAACATACTAAAAGCGTCTCATTGGCGATTTTATCTAGGGCTTATTTTAGGAGAAACATGGTAGTAGCCGCAACTCGCACTTTGAGAAGTACTGTCTTGTGATATTGAGTATTGTTAGCAACTATCACTGTGTTCAAGAAGATCTAAACAGATTAATGATGATATGCTAAATGATAATGAAATAAACATGTCACCCTTTTTTTTTTGCAACTGTGAAAATCTATTTTTCTCAGTTCGGAAACCAGTGAGCTTTTATGATCTATTAGAAAGTGTTTGAATGCTTGTAAAAGTGTACAGTAGCAGCTCCTGCCAGTCTTATCTATCACCAGTATCCTCAAAAACCATCAACCTTGTATGCAGGCTTGGATCCAGTGTGATATGTTGGGAGAGGTGGCTTATTGTGTAGGCTCATTGGATTGCACTGTATTTTGAAGGACGGATCAATTCCATATTGTTTGGGAGATGCATGCCCCTCCCTTCAACTTAGATCTGCCTGTTTATATGCTAGGTATAAAGTGAAGTGCTTAGCTTTAAAAAAAATATGAACAAGCAAATTTCCAAAAGTATTGAAAATTAATAAAAACTTATTCTCCAAGGATAGGTTTCTTTAAAATAATATAAATTGTTTCAGCTTTCCTCACACAAGCAGCAAGGTGACAAAAAACATCTAAAATAGCAAAAATGTTTTTTCTTTGTGGTCTGATTGTTTTTTGCTAATCTGCATTAAAATTGGCAAATATTTTTCAAGAATTTTTTTTTGCAATTTTATGTTCATGCTTTCTCTGTCCCCTCTCCCCAAACGTAGGGTATTTTTCTTCTGGGTTTATTTTTCCTCTATCTTTTCATATTATATATAATGTATGTATATTTTTTCATTACCTTGAATTAGACAGAAGGAAGGAAGAGTGATTTCAAGAGCAGTTTTTTTTATCTGTCATTAAAAGGTCAACATAAGATGACTGCCTACTGCTAGTTGATCTGAAAAGGTGGGGGGAAATGTAAAACATGTTTGATGTGCTAAATAAAATCTTATGGCTTATCATTGCCAAAATAAGGTTTTAAGGAGGCAAGATGTCTTTGCTAATGAAAGTGTTAAACTATCTTTGACTCGATATGATTTGTTTCGTAAAATTTGAAATTCATATTAAAAAAATTTTAAATTCTTCTTTTATGAAATTTTTTACCTTTTCTTTCAGATAATAAGCATTTCTTAATATTATATTTATTTCACATATCTGAAAAAATTAATACTTTTCAGGTTATCATGTTATGACAAATGAATGGTTTCTGGAAAATGGTTTTGAAGCAGTAATTGATAAGCAGTATGTGCCAAAAGATATAATTGAGTTGGCAAAACAGGAGCCGAAAGTTCTTCCAGCCTGGGATCCTATGGGATCACTTGCTATGTGATTATATAAAACAATTCTCAAACGTGGTTGGATGAAATTTAATTGGATCACTGGAAAAACTTCAGTATTTATCTGTTCATCATTTTTTTTCAATTAATTACTTTTTAGAGAGTAAGATTTTGTTCATTTTCAGCTTTTTCCAGATGCTGGATCAGGTGTATAGTGCATTTGGATATTTAGTAAACACTGAAACGTATGGATATATAAATGTAATCTCAATAACGTGTGTTTGCAACTTTTCTTTTTTCCCCCCATAAACTTAAACAGATTCATCTCAGACAAAATTATTGACCACGATAGCGAGTATTCATTATGTGTGCAAGATTCAAAAACTCATTTGCATAATGAAGAAATTTCTGTGTTTACCAGTGGTGAGTTGTGAATAAAATTCGGAAGGGAGGCCTTACTGAAAAAAAAAATTGCTACAGTTGAGCAATATGCCTGCAAAATTTGGACATCTGTCCAGAATGCCAAATAAAATATACCAAATATTTTCTGCATGATGTACACTGAATAAGTTCTGGCTGTGTATAGCTTAGAGAGAACATTTTAGGTGAGCAATTATAGCACATGAAATTTGCTGGTTATAATTACATCTGCAGAATATAGGGGAAGTGGTATGTGCTCAATCGTGCAATGCAGACACGTAATTAGTGCAATAAATCTAACCACAAAATTTTTGAAAGTTGAAAAACAATGTTCACACAGGTTTCACAGTTATTATACAGTGGAATCCTGTTAAAACAAACTCCAAGAGACTGAAGAAATCACTTCATGATAAAGGAATTCCAGGTTTTTGCATTGTTCCTGTGAAAACTTAGCTTGGGGATTAGAAAAGTGTTCGTTAAAATGAGATTTTTGCTACAACGGTATTCGTTAAAACAGGATTTGACTGTAGTTAGAAAAAACATCTTTCCAAAAAATAACATTACAGCTGCAACTTCTATCTTTTAGATGAGGAGTGAAAAAATTTATTTGTATATTTTTTGGTGGTCTCAATATAATTGTGCATCAAATTTTATTGATGATTGATTGATTTTATTGATTAAATTATAATTAAACCCATTTTGGATATTAAATTGCTAGAAATTATATAATTAATAATAAATTGCTTGTTTAAAATTCTTCGGGGAGGTGCGTTGTTGTAGAGAACCATCCCAGTGTCCACTAAATTGCCATATGCACTGTAATGAGAAGGTTTAAGCACTCAAGATCTTTGTGAAGTTGCTTTCACTTTTTTTTTTGTTCAAAGTGTTACAATTTTGTCAGGTGTGTGTGATGGGTTAACTGAAATTAAATTATAGATTTTTATTCTGTCAATTGGTATAAAAAAATATTTAACAGGTCCGGTTAATCAACTCAATCGCAATTTTCCATCAGAAGTTTCTAATTACTTGGTTTATTTGATAAAACCAATTAAGTATTTAAAATTGTGTTCCCATGTACAAAATTTTGGCAGAAAATGGTATTTCAAAAAATAAGCAGACATCAAAAGCATCTGACCATTTAAGGTCTGTCCCACGAGAGTTTGCTAGGAGACGCTGGGCAAGATAGTTAAAGTTGAAGATAATAAAAGTCTTTGTCAGGGTCCGGGGAAGCAATAATTTTTATGGCTTTCAATACAAAGGCAGCGGAACGAGCGTCTTCCTTTGTGAATGACCAAACAAGTACAGATTACTTCACGCCGGCTGCGGTTTTTTGCGGTTTATGTCCGATATTTCACTATCAAGTAATAGAGGCAAACTCTATTACTTGCATACAAATAACACAAAGAGTAATGAGTCAGGGAAAAGTTTATAGAAGAGAATGCGTAAACACAGGTGCATCTACCCCTTTAATAGTATTGATCAGCAACGATAGTTGATAGTAAAATTTTTGTTTTCATTTCCTTTCAATTCCATTGCTAGTCTTTTCACAGATACATTCACATCTGAAAAAAATTTTGATTAGGTTTTTTATTACTGAAAAATTCAAAGAAACTATATGATGATTTTAGTTTCAATTTGATTGAAGGTTTAGAAGACAAGACAAAAATTTGATTGCCCCATGGTATATTACAATTTCAATATTCTAGAAGTATACTATATACTACTAAGATATTCTAGAAGTTCAGTGCACCATATAAGAGCACAACATCCCTCATGATTTTCTTAAAGTTTCTAATGGAAGCAGTATTACGAACGTTTGAACTAGCTTTGAAATCAGTAGAGCCTGGATGGTCAAAATGGGCAGGCAAAAAGGCACTAAAAGTGCTTGAAATAGGCACTAAAAAAAAGACATTTATAATTAATGGAAGAAAGGAAAATACAAGGTTACAACAGGTTAAATGCCCAACAAGGTGGCTGAGAAAAAGATGCCTATAACAAGTATGGATGTCATCCCTGACAACAACCTTCACGATGGTAGACGAGCATCTTACCACCATGCCACTCGGGCACATATATTACTAAAATACAGCAGCCCAATTAAAAATGCAATCAAAAAAATTATAAATGTATATATACATGATAATGTTAGATGTATATATATATGATAATGTTAGAGACCTTCATCCAGCAGTGGATTGAAAATGGTTGATGATGACATAAAATATTATACAATGCCCATAAAATGTATTTATGGTTGTCTTATTCTAAGTATGGATATCTTCTCGATTTATCTCAACATGTTTATCGTATTTCTTTTAAATGTCAATTGTGTTATAGCATTTATTACCCCCGGGGGTTAGCTATTCAATTTATTAACAACTCTATTAGAGAAAAATTCCCTGCAACACCATAACCTAGAATTGTCCCTTACCAATCAATACTGGTGTCCCTTTGTAAAAGAGCTTTTAACAATCCCATTGATATCCTGATCAAGTTCATCTGTAAAAAGTGAAAAAGTATGGGGCCCAGGGCACTCTTCCTTGAGGAACTCCACTAGTGACGCCTGTCCAATCAGAGAATTCCCCATTCACTATAACCCATTGTGATCTATCTCTCAACCACGATTCTATTCAATTCAGCAAGTTGCCCCCAATTCCATTCTTATGTAAATGCTTCAAGAGTTTACCATGTTGGACCCGATTGAATGCCTTCTGGAAATCAAGGTAAACATATACATTTTTGCCCTTACCCAAAGCCTTAGTCACATGATCATAGAAGCAAAGGAGGTTAGTTACACATGCTAATTATCCAACAATACACTATTGTCATCTAGCCACTTCATCAATTGCTTTTTGATAGTAATTTCCAAAATTTTTGAGAGGGAGCTCGTCAAACTCACTGGACGATAATTAAACACAGCCTCTCTATTACCCTTTTTAAATATCAGAACGACCCTAGGATAGACATCATCTGGTCCTGGTGCTTTGCTCACACATACATTTTTTAGAAGATTTCGGACGTCGACATCTTCCACTTGAATATCATTGAGGATTTTATTACATTATATATTTCAAAACCAATGCGAAAAGTCATTGAAAGCACTCCACATACCTACGTTGCTCTCTACCCTAGACCCTCCTGTCCCCTTACATCCATTATTGGCGTATCTAAAAAATGATTTTGGGTCTCAGCTAATGTTGTCTGACAACCTAGACTCGACCTCCTTTTTTACTATCCTGTATCACTTTCTTCAACGCCTTTTTTTTATCAGTAAACAATGACAGATCGCTTCATCCACTTTTATACTCTCTGAATGTTTTTTTCTTTTCAAGATAAAGGTTACGCATGCTATCTGTGAACCATAGGGGTAATACATCAGGGGAAAATAACAAATGTTAATGACACTTAATAGATATTAAGTGTCATTAACATTTGTTATTTTCCCCTGATGTATTACCCCTATGGTCACACTTAATAGATATTAAGTGTCTAAAAACTAGAAAGAAATTGGTTGCACCTACTCTGTTTACTGTTTCAATTAGAGCTTATAATAAATGCATTATTTCCAAAATTAAATTTATTTCATGCCAAAAATAGTGTTTGTGGTCCCTCAGTATTAGCTGTTCCAGGGCCAACATCACCAGACACGGAAGAGAAAGATGCTTGTAAAGAAAATGATCAGTAACCAACCAAAATTAACAGATGCTTTTTGAAGAAAAAAATAGGTTCAGTAAAATCCAAGCAAAAAAAGTCCAGGACATGACAAATACCTTTTGGATTGTTTTTAGCAGATACCAGGTGCATAAAAGAAACACTGGCAGCATCCGTATATATTGACAGCCCGCTTCAAAAAGGGAATAACTCAGAAAATTACATTTTTGAGTTATGCACGCCACGAGAGCAGTGGAAAATGCCTCTACATATTGCAAAACGGCAACTCCCAACTCTGCTTATATGCTCCCTACTGTAATTAAACCTGATTCTATATACCCATTCAGTTCCATACAGAGTGAATCTTTAAAATGCAGATCTCGTAGGATTTTGAGTTGCCTTTTTGAATTGGGCTGTCTATATTATATCAACAGGAGCATATGCAGGATCTGTTTATGGGAAGTGCGCCGCAAAGCAGAATCTTTTACATTGTTCTGCAACAAGTCCTCAGATGACTGGAAATGTTCTGTGATAAAAATTCTCATAATAGTGTGATTTCTACTTTTATGCCAGATTGTTCTGCGATGTGTGTCACAGTTTCTGAGGAGGGAATTTCTTTCACCAAAGAAATTTAGTAACCAACTTTAAGAAAAAATGGAATTTAAAACTTAAATTGATATAAAAATTACTTCAATATCTATAATTTTGTGTCTTGGGGAGGCACTTGCCCCTTTGGCTATCAATGCTACATTGTAAAAATGGTTATTTTAAAATATATTTGATCAATTAACTAGAATTTCTTGATTAATCAATTACTACCCCCCTAATTTTTAATGGCGTTTTTATTTTAGGAGGAAATCTCAGCTCGATGTATTTAGCTTTGTGATATATTTCATCTGAAAACTAGTTACACACAATCATAATTGTCAAAGTTGGATATAATTTATTTATATATTTTTCTTTATTGGATCTCTGTTCAGATAAAAGTTAATTGCAGAATAGGCCAAGCTAAAAAAAATTCTAAGTGTGGTCAAATGATATATAACCAGCTTTTTTCAAACCTTTCAATCGTTATAAAAGTAATTGGGAATGCTGGGCTCGTTTCATCTCGTCAGAAACATTTTTGTGTTGAGTTATAAAGTCATGTTTATACTTGGCTGAAACATGATTGGAAATATTCTCAGCTGAATTTTATCATATTATTGAAGTTTAAAATTTGTTTCTCATTGTCTTTTATGTGTATTGTGTAAGATTTACGTAATAAAAATGTGTTGACTATTTGTTTTTTTTGCATTAATTTATTTGCTAGTTCAAGTTAATTATGATATGGAGACAATTTTTTTTTTCCAAAAATAGAATAGTTGCCAGATGGTGGTGTCAAAATTAACTTGAAATGAATATTACATTTAAATACTGACAAGTTGATGGGAGTGTTTCTAATAGGTAAATATGTGCAGAGGGTCTGGGCACAACTTTTTTTGGGAGTCCCCCCCACATATATATAACATTCTTTGAATCAGGTGTATGTCCCTCAACATTATCAAAAATTTTAATATTTTTTGTACAAAATTAAAAGAATTGGTGAGTACTGGGCGTATGTGCTCATTCGTGTATTTTACACAAAAAGTTTTTTTCACGTTAACTGCGCTGACCAGCAATAGACAAATGCTGTTTTTGCAGTTTTTTCTTCTCAATCACCTTATTCAAAAGCACTGTTTATATGTGCAATATTACGGTAGGACTTCTTACACCCTTTTGATTTTTTGTGGGTTCTAAACCACTTTCTATTTCCCATGTAAACGGGGCTAAAGTGTCAGTACATCTGATGTGGACCTTGAACTTTCTATTCAACCACCATCCAAGAATTAGATCAGTAGGACTAATACAGTAAAACCTGTGTATAACGATATTTCCTTTGGTCCTGGTGGAATTCCTATTCAGTAAGAAATAACGCAAATGCTCAAACTCTTTACAACAATGATCAAACTATTTTTTTAGGTCCCTACAGTATCGTTATAGACAGGTTTCGCTGTATTTTCATTGTCTAGAGCAGCGGTTCTGAACCGCGACTCCTCGTGAACTTCCCAGGGGCTCTGCAATACCTTGAGAAAATTCGGAAAAAATTTATTTTTTAATAATCGGTGAAAGAAAAAATAGGTCTATGGGGCTCCTCCATAGAAATTATATACTAGAAAGGACTCCGCGAGTCAAAAACGGTTGAGAACCGCTGGTCGAGATTGTTAAATAGATCAGTATAACTGAGATTTCAATCAACTTAGTGCCTACAATTAATTTCTTGTAGGCACTATTCAAAAATTCATGGGATGGGTACTAGTTACGTCTTTTTGCAAAGATAACTAACATATCTTGGCCACTGAAAAGAGGGATCATTAACCACAAGAGGGAAAAAAGTGGTGTGTAAAAATTCTTGTACCTGGTTGAATCAATAGCAAACCATATAGTTTGTTTAAATTCTTAATTTCCCACTGTTTAAAATGCGAGATATCCAAAATTTGAAGATTAAGTGTTGTAAAGGCAATCTACATAATTTATGTAAAATAAATCCAAAAGATACTGGGCCATCTTTATTTTGCTACAGATCAACGCATCTAAAACAAATACTTGAAAAACAGTATAAATTTAAAACTTTTCCTTGAATGACAACCTGTAGATAAAGTGCGACATCAGAAAAACATTTTCTTCAAATTCTGTGCAACATGTGTAAACTATTGGTTGGAACACAAATTTTAACAATACACATTTTTGCAAAACAAATAGTTTAAACTAACATGGTGTAACCAAAAGATAACATGAGTAAAATCAAAAACATTAATGCAAAAACTAGAAATGTAATATGAATGCAATAACGAAAGCATATATATGATATGATTAATATTTCTTATTTCACTTTGCAAACTGAAGTTCAAAGATATTATAAAACAGATAAATATAACATTCATGTCATTTTGATGGTAGATTGTCCATTGCATAAATATATGAGGACTATCAAGTAATTAAAACAAGTCTGTCAAAAAAAAAAAGAAATTAATGCAAATAATTTGAATTAGTTCACTACCGAGCATAAAATGCAGGTCTCAAAAAATTACTTGAAAACCTGCTATATGTGTGTCTTAATCAGCTAATTTATATATATATTTATTTTTTTTTTTCTGTCTGCAAATAGGGACAATAAGGCGATTTTATTTACAGATCAATTCACTCATAAATTCATGTCACAAGAGAACAACATAGAAAATGTTTCATTTGTCATATGCACGTTGAAAACTATTTACAGTTATCATGAACTGCTCCAACTATAAATAACGTAAAGGATCACAGTGTTGCTTAATATACATTATGCAAAACAGATAACTTGTGCCAAGTACTCAACAGAGTATAGTGTGATATGTAAAAAAAATAAAATGTCAAAAATCGGAGGCATCACTAAGACAAAAGACTTGCATCCTCCTTTTTTAAAAGACAAATTCTAAAAATATATTTTTTCTCAATGTTTCTACTATGTTGACAAAAAGCTTGTTTTCTTAAAATGCAACATATATTTGAGTCGATTTTGAACAGCTATGCACATGTTTTTGAGTCTGAAGTCATTTTTTCCTTCACCTACTACTGAAAATTCGTATAACTTCCTACAAAATAGAGAAAATAACAATGAATAAAAATTCAAACACCAGTGCATGAGTAATGAAAAACAAATGTTTTATCATGACTTTAGTTTATTGAAATTAAGGCACTTAATATAGCAACAGAAAATATTTAAGCAGCTCAGAGGCCTGGAGGACATTTGCTCCTCTCTTGAGGTCAAATTTTTGGAGTTCACTGAGAGATGGCTTCGTTGGGATGGGATTCACCTGAATAGGAAGGGGATCTGGGAGGTTTATGATAAGCTTATAGGATAGGTCAGGTTTTTTTATTCCCAGACCAGGTAGATAGGAATGTGGGTCAGTTAATAATAGTAATTACCCACCTCTGACTTGGATGGCTTCTTGATTGACACTAAATCATGGGGAAAATTAAAATGTGTGCTAATAAATGCCAGGAGCGTGGGTAATAAAGATTTTTAGAAACTATGATAGCTGTGGAGGGCCTAGACCTTGTAGCCATTTACCAAATCTTGGGTAAATGATGAGGATGAATCCTCATTACACATCTCAGCATACAATACTTTTTTCAGAAATAGATCTGGCATGAACCAGAATTTTATTCTTTTTCTCTGACATCGTTTGCCTACAGAAATTACAGTTACACATTTTTTTCTAGAGTTAAACTTTTATTTTCCCAAAACCTTTCTTGAGTTCCGTCAGTATTCCAGTTATGCAAGTTTACGAAGGAAAAATATTTAGCTCTACTTGCCATTTCTTCATTAAAAAAAAAGATAATCTCCCCGGACAATAAATTGACCTTGAAAGACCTTTATTCTTCACTATCTTCATTTAGAATTACTTTTTAGAAAGGGTAACCCCACTTGCAAGAAAATTATACACCCCTTTTTCCTATAGAATAGTACGTTGGGTCAAAATGACCCAAACCGCGGTGCTAGGTATAAGCGCCCATAGCTCTGAAACACGAAATGTGAAGATAATAAAATTTTCGTGAATTAATACTCATATGATATCGTGAAAAGTCACAAAATGTTTTTATCATCTGAGCTTAAGTTTACGAAATAAATGAAAACAAAGTTTGATTTTGGTCAAATTGACCCACTCCGCAGTTCTAGTGTTAAAAGGGTAGTAGAGAAACTGTCAAATTATTGGGCAGTGAACTTGAAGAGTTGCTTTTTGAAAATTTCGGAAATTATCTTGAAAAGGCAATTGGTGAAATGGATAGAGGAGAATAACATACTGTTGGAAAACCAGCATCGGTTCAGGAAGCAGAAGTCATGAGCAACAAATCACTTTTGCTTTTCTATGATCACGTGACACGTCAAAGGAGGCAGTTGCAAGTCTAGCAGCTCATGTTTACTTTGTTTTAGCCTTAATTTGTTTTTTTCATCAATCTGAAGTATGTTATATTCTGCTATATAATTGAATTAAATTATATAGATATATTATGTGTTTACCCAGTAAACTTATACACATGCACAGAATGAATTAAAATTTATTACAGATGATCAACAAATGAACTGTGATTACATCGGACTTTCTCGAAGAGAAAAATAATAAATACATCCTCAGGTGAAAGAGCGTTTTATTTGTAATTAGTGAGTTTTCCTCGTGAAACATTAAAATGGAGTCTAAATACTTGTTTTGTAAGGGAACAGTATTTGATAAACAAGAGGTTACAATGCACCCATTATAAATCACTGTTTCATCCACAATGTTTTAGCATTCCAGAATCAAGTTTCAGGGAATTAGTTAAAGATGAAAATATTCATGGTATTTGCGGTCAATGTAATCCAGAAATAGAAGAAACTGAACACAAGATTTGTTAAAAAATGAACCGATGACTATGCTCTAACAACTAAAAAAATGAACTGACTTTCAAAATGATGCCACGTGTAAAGCTGTTCGAGTTGAAGCACTAAAACTCAACAAAGCCCTAGAATTCAACGACAAAACACAGAGCAGGGGTTCTACTTTTTGGTAAAATGTCATACTTTTGCCCTACTTTCTCAGTTTTGTCCTACCTTCAAGTTTTTGTCCTACTTTTCTTACCAAATCCTGTCAACAAAATTCATGTAATTCATTTTAATTGAGCAGGGAATCATCAATATATATATATTGCCAAATATTAAACATTTTGTAGATTGCAATTAATGATTCTACCAAAGCAGAAATTGTAAGAAATTTTTAAAGCTATTTCGGGGTGTATGTGGACCATTTAGTTTATTAATTTTTCATTTGCTTAGTTTGAGGGTTCAACAAGTAGAGTAGTCATTAAAAACATTTGTCTGGATGGAAAAAATAATTTTGTATTTACTACCTCATGGTTTTGGACAGTAACTAACATTCATCATTCAAAATTAGTCCATATTTTGTGTGTATTGGTGAAACAATAGTTTGCATTACAAAGAAGTTGGATACATGGACTTATTCTAGGTTTGGGGATTCTGATGCTACCCAATAGCATTCAATTGTCTTCTGTATTTTTAAGGCATGAAGAGACATAAACAATATTTACAATGCTCAGCAAAAAGCTAGAAATGAAAATGCTTCATTTTTCAAAAACGATTACACTGGTATTGAACAGTAAAGTGTAAAAAAAGGATGGGCAGCACAGTAAAACCATTTGGTTCACCTTGAGATATTTACATTGGACTTGTAATTTATAAATTTTGCACTGTGCTTGTGCTTTCAAAAGTGGTCTCGAAAAAGCGTCGTTCTTAAAAAAATGTACATTGCCGAAGGGAGTTGACAGACTTTGCACTTTGGAAGATTCCAAAAACAAAGAAAAGAATGCAATATATATTGCCACGAGAGACAGAAAATATTTATCTGTAGTTGCTAGTACTGTTTTTGGCAGAAATTCTTTTTGTAACCAAGTCATTTCTGTCATTTTGCTTTGTCTCGAGTCAATCTTATAGTGGGGAGGCTATGAAATGTTTTTGTTTTTTTTTTAATTTTTCTTAGGCATTTTTTTATTATGCTATGATTGTTATCTAAGGGGGTGCCCTTCCCTATCCTACTTTTTATAATTTGAGTGGGAGCCCTGACTTACTAAGTGAAATGAAATCTGAACTAATACAAGTAAAAAATGACCTTAAGGAATTGAAGGGCTTAAACACAAAAATTGGAATTTGAAAACAGTGTTCTGAAACATAAAATTGAAAGTATTCAAATCAAGATTGAAAAGGTGTAACTGGGATCAGTCTTCTAACATTGAAATCGACTGTGTCCCAGAGCAAAATCAGTAGTCAACTAGATGTTTATAACCCAGAAAGGATATCATGAAATTTCATTGCGTTCCCTTGGCTAACAAAAACAAGCCAAGACTAATCATCATTAAATTACTGCATTTAGTGTTTAAATGACTCTGATCAAATGTCACCCATAATAATGGTACTTGTGATTCCTGATATGAATTATTTGGATTCATTGAGTTGAAATGATTTTTACGTGAAAAATCTGACGTTATTTCATATTAACATTCAGAAGTTTGTGTTATGCTATTCACTCTGCTTTGGAATGTGTTTGCTACTTGCATAAATCTTTAATAGTTTGCCTTGGACACAATGGGAGTAGACCATGTTTGTGTACGTCATGTTATTTACTTTCTGTGTGTGCGTACATTATATTAATAAGTTTCAGTATATCAAAAGGATTGTTAGTGAATTCACAGATGACGTGAAGCTAATGGGGGTAGCAGGAATGCAAGCAATAAGATGCTCCAGATGAACTTTAACATGACCTTTAGAGTTGATACATACATGGTTGCTCATTTTGGTTCGAACAACCCATGTTTCACTTATGAGTTGAATGGTCATTGCCTACACATCCTGGAGCAGGGCCCTAGGCTGGGATATTTTGAGGGCCCTGTCAGACTTTTCACAGGGGTCCTTCTATAGTTATTTTATATCCCGGGCCCTGATAATCCCCCTACCCTTGTGGGAGCCATGTGAATGGTATTACTATCCCTGATGTGTCACTAGTGTCACTGATTTTCGAATTCTCATAGAAAAGTGCTTAGATTTTCTGAACATTGTTCAGCAGTGGTCAAAAGTAAATAGAATGCTTGGCTTCATTCTTGAAGAAATATCTTCACATTCTCTTAGTCATTTTTCCACTTTTCCGAGTTCCTCGGAAAAGTGGAACTCTGAGGTTCATCCTATGAACTGGAGTATGTATGCTGTAAGGTTTTTTAAGACCATACTTACAGAGGAACATAAACTTGGTTAAGGGGGTGCAGAGAAGAGCTACACACGCTCTTGTTGGCACAACAATGCTTGAGATATGAAGACAGACTTGATTTCCTGAATGGTTACATTGAAAGAATAGGCCTACAAGTGTTGGGGGATATGATTGAAGTGTTTAAAATTTTCAACGGGATGGATAGAATGGATCACGAGTTATTACCATGCTGTCAATAAACTGCTTCAACAAGAGAACACCAGTATGAATAAATTGAATAGCTTACCTCTGGTAGTAATAAATTCCAACACAATTGACACATTTAAAAAGTAGTATGATAAACAGTGGGATTGAAAAGCTATCCATACATGGATAAGACAACCATATATAATCTTTTTTATGGGCTGTGTATTATATATTAATTAGTTTTTCATTTTGTGATATATGCTTTTATATTGGGTTGCTGTATTTTAGTTATTTTTGATATCTATGTTTTTTATGAGCATATTTTTTCAACTACCTCACTGGGCAATTTGCCTGTTGCTGCCTTTGTGTTTGTATTTAAGACCTGGAATATAAAAAAATATATATATACGATGGAACCCACTTTATATGACTTACAATAGGCTATGGAACACTATTGTATAAATTCAAAAATATACAACAAACTTTTTTGAGAATGGCAATCTCTTTCCCAGTTAACTTCAAAGAACATACAAAAAATTCAATGATTTCATTTGACATGTCAAATTTTGTTACATAAACATCATATTTTGAGAAATAATATCTAAAAACTTCTTTCAATAATCATAAATTAATTTGTTGTGTGTCATGAAGAGGCACCTTAAAATATTCTTCCAAAAGACCAAAATGAATGTTTAGAAAGCTTAGACAAGTATTAGTAAAAATGACCAGGGGAAAAACTCTAGTTGATCACGTGCAAAATCATATATGGCAGGTTATTAACTCTTTAATAGCCGGTTTTTTTCCTCAAAGTAGACCCTATCCAAGTACTGACAACTATTTTTTTACCTCACCCTTTCATGTGACTTGGACTTATTTTCCAGGTTTCCGCCGGTCACAAGATCTCGTTTTCTTCTCGCCCTTAACAAATCCAAAACATACCCATACTCCCTATCTGGGCCATCTTGGACTTTAAAGAGTGAGGTAAGAGGGGGAGATGTCACAAAATATTAAATATTTATATTTTTTATTTTGAAAAAAAAACCAATTTTTTTAAACCAAGTTTGAACACTATTGTAATTTTGTGACTTTCCAATATGTCAATTCCCATATGAATTATACTTTCAATTTTTATTTACAGTGGATCCCGCTTATACTGTTTTCCTGGTTTTCTTATTTTCATGGTTCTAACTCTTAATACTCATCAAGATTTTCCATTTGAAGCATTTTCCAGCTCATGATTTTTCCATGACGAATTTTTGAAAAACTTTATTATAAACAGAATTCACTGTGTATATGCTGTATTCGTCTGCAAAGTATATGGAATTGGTCACATTCAAATTTTTTGGATTGGAGCTGAAGTTACTCTAAGGCCGGGATTACACTATAACAGTGATAAAAGTTCTTTTATAAAACTTGAAAAATCCATGAATAATTGTATTGGTTACATCCAGCAAATGTAACCAATAGGCTTTTTGGTTACATAATATACATACAGTGTAATCCCAGCCTTAAACTAATATTTCAAAAAGGAGTTGGAGGTTTAGGAGGATTTTTAAAAATTTATTAAAGAACTTTGTATTTCATTTATTGTATTGCCAACATGTTTTTGAAATAGCATATATTCTAGAACAGTGGTTCTCAACCAGGAGCTCCAGGATATTCCAGGGGGCCACGGATTAAAATCTTGCAAAAGGGGAGACACGGCTGCTAATGAGGCCACGAAGAAATTTGTAAAAACGACCAAAAAAATTTAATTTGAGACAAAATAAATAGAATATTTTTTTGCAATTTTTCCCCTACACGAGAGAAGGAAAAAAAAGTATTGCATGTAATCTTGGTGTTTTTATGACATAAGTTGTGGGACTGATGGTAGACCATGACACCAACTATAGAAGAGGCTTCAGTAAAATAGAGCCACCATAAAGACCTTCTTTTGAGTGCTGGTAGTAAATGTAATCCTAGAAGTAGAGGGGTGTGAAAATGATGAAAAGTTTTTCAAAAAACAAAATTGTTCTCAAGCAATTAAAGACAGATAGCCATATAGTGTAGCACAAAGCTATCCTCAGCCGGACACTGAGTGGTCTGTTGGGGGTCAAAAAATCAAATAAAGAATGATTGCTGTGGGGTATTTTTTATAGTTTTTGAGAAGGGGGGGGGGCCAATCCATTCCCTCTAATGAAAAGAAATACGTTGTGGTATACCTGCTAGAAAAATAAAAGAAGGCAGGATGACACCACCTGTTTTTTAGCTGTTTTTTTTTTCTGTTACACCCCCCCCCCCCACGCAGAGGCTAGCCAATATGGTCCTTAAGATAGGCTCATAAATACAAATCGAGGAAAAAATATTAATTTAGACCTTTTGATTGGTTGGCAGGATATTTCAATGCTTACCATAGGATCTGAGTACTTAAAAGATGAAGATTTTGCAGTTCTGGCCCCGCAACTTTTTCAAAAAAATACATTAGGAACAGCTTGCGCGAATTGATAACATGACATCAATGTATTCATACAATATAAAAATTAAAATGAAGAAAATGGTTCATTTCATAAAATGAATTAAAAGATTGAAATTGCATTGACTCGTTCTTATTTAAAATTTTCAAAAATTCAAAAAAAAAAAAATACATTGAATTCATATTTTTTTTTTAATGCAATGATTATGTTCTCTGGAAGAGCCCTACTTTTTCTAATTTTTTGAGTAGGAGCTCTGCATTTATATATATTAAATAGATTTGCAGCTTAATTCCTTCAGATTTAGCTACTGCATGAAGTTAACAATAATTTACCTATATTTTCTGGAGTGCAAAAAAATAAAACTAAGTTTATTAAGGAGAACTTGTTTACAGTTTAACTCTCAAAAGAATTATATATATATATCATTCCAACAATAGGTTTTCATCACGTCTACTTTTATAATTCTAAAACTTTATTCAGTAACATCCCTACCTTATTAATTGTTTAGTTTCTTTATAATGGCCAAGTTGCAATAGGCTCATAGCAATGTAAATCTGGCATCTGCCTACAGTGAGTGGGTCTCCAAGCCTTAATGCAATCTTAAGCTGTTGAACTGAAATTTGTTCAGCTTTTTTTGCCTAAAACAAAAATCATGAACAAATATAATGTTACGAGGCTTTCAACATCAATATTTAAAAAAAATCTGACATCAAATAACTTCATGTACACTGGAGAACAGGAGCGATTTGAATTACAAGTCAAAACTTAGGATTTATTTACATACATCTTGTTATCAAATAATCACAATATAGTTATAGCATAGAAAATCAAAGATAACTTCAACAGCCACAAACATGCTTATATGCCAACTTATATCCATACCAGCTTGAAAAGGAATGTGCTTAACTGAAATCAAACCTAATTTTCTTACAGAATATACTATTAAAATAATAAGACTATTTAAAAAAATTTGAAATTGGTAAGATTATATGAGAAATGGAACTAAATAAGAATCAAAAATTTTCTGTTCAAATTTGAAGACCGTCGTCTGTTTGAGTTAGTTCTCAACATTTCCCTAACACTAGTGGTTAGCATCGTGAGAATTGATAAAACTGGATCAAAAGTCAATTTTTCCAGTCTCAGGCTGTATTTACACACACACAAGTGGCTTGACATACACTATCGTTTTGTGATTGGTCAGTTGATTCTATGGCTGGCAGTGAACTGAAAATAGTTCTTAGGCTGGAAGAACATGATTGGCCTCTGTGATTGACCAACCGTGGCCCCACTCTGTCCCCCTAGGGGGATATAAGCAACCTGATTGGCAGATAGATGTGGAGTTATCTGATTGGCTGTTGTCATCATTCTGTTGTTGGAACTTAAAGGGGAAGGTTCTCATTCTTCTGAGAGCTCTGGGGTCCAGGATCTGCTCAATTTCAAAGTTTCTTCTTTTCTATTATAGCTGTTTTTGTGCTTGTATATTTCAGTAGCCTCTCCGTAGATACGTAGAAAGAAATGGTCAACATTATCTATTACCTGTGTTTTGCTGAACTGTACAATGTGGTTGCCCTTAAGGGCATGCTTTGCTCCAACTGTTCAGTTTGGCCCATGCTGCAGCATTGTGCGTGCTCTTTTATTCTCGTGGCCACAGGTCCTTTTGTGGTTTCAATGTATACCTGGTCACAGGTGCACGGTATTCTGTAGATCCCCAGTGTTGATAAAGGGTCATGGTGGTCTTTCACTGATCACATTTCACATATTTTTCTGGTTGGTTTGAAAATGGTCTTTGTATGATGTTTTTTCATGACCTTGCCGATTCTTGCCATCACTCCGTAGATAAAAGGCAGCATAGTTTTTCCAATTAACTGTGGCTCTTCATTTTTCACTGATGATTCTTTGATAGGGCATAAGGATTTTCCCAATATCATCTTTTGTGTGCCTATTAGAGCAGAAAACTGATTTTAAGTGCTCAATCTCTTTATTTAAATCTTTTTCTTCACAGTCTTTTTGCCCTCTAAATCAATGCTTTTAATATGCATCGTTTTTGGTGAGGATGATGTTTGGAGAGCTTATGAGTGGGCTTGCGATAGATGTTGTGGCCTAAACGTTGACCCTGACGGCTGACCAGAACATCCAAGAACGGGGGCTGTCCTTCTTTCTCTATTTCCATAGTGAACTTGATGTTTCATGAATTCCGTTGAGATGGGGTCCAAGAATCTGAAGATGTTCTTCTCCATGCCTCCAAATAATGAAGCTAAATTGTTGGTTGGATATGTACTGTTGTTACTGCCTGCTCCCTAAATTTTTCCATAAAGAAGTTGGAAACTACCGGACTCAAGGGACTTCCCATATCTACTCCATTCGTCCACTCATAGATGATGTTCCAGGTGAAGTAGGTTGTTGTAAGGTATAGCTGGAAAAGGCCTACTATATCTTTTTGGAATATTTCATCAAGACATCTCCCAGTGCACTTTGGTGAACAATAACATGTCAAAACTTGCCAGAATGTCATCAGGTTGCAAGCTGATATCACTTCATTGAAAAATATGAGATATGTTATGTACAGTGGTCGGACTACAAACTTTGACGAATCAAAAGCATATCCACATCATTACCATGACATGTTCTGATCTATTGTTGTGAATAAGCATTTTTTTGCACTCCCACCTCATAGTCAGAACACAGTGGACAATATATACGACATTTCTTGTGAAAGTTGTAGTTGTTTGTTTAATGACGTCATTTTTGTGATGTTTCCATGAATTATGAAAGTGTGATGCTAATTAAGTTATCATTTTAACCCCCAACTGGCTATCGTTTCCATTCAGCAAGCAAATTTCCCACCCATTGGATGAGTATACAGCATCGTTTATTTAACATTTTCAAGTATTTTTCCCTTTTGTCATACAAAATTCCATTGCTTTAGGAATATTCATGCAAATTTTCAAGTCATTCTGACCAGTGGTTCTTATTTTAGTGTTTTGAAATGGAAACTTAATTATAATCTCCCTGCATATTGTAAATCATTGCTAATTATTCTGCATTAATTATGCTTCATTAAACACATTGTATTTACCTAGTTGTTATCATAGTTTTTTGCATAATAGCTTCCTAATTAAATGTATTTATTATATGGTTGATAATAACATCAAGAATTTTCAGACACTTAATTGCTTGAGTTAAGCTATAAAATAATTAAATTGCAAAGATTGGTTTTTGTTAAAATATACGATTATAGAGTAATAAATATGGGAATAGCGTTAATTAAATTAATAAACATTTTATTTTAATTATTAGAAGTCTGATTTTTAAAAAATGTTATTGTTTTTTATTTGCTATTTAAACCAAAAACCTGTATTTTTTACCAACCCTGGTGTCTATGGCACACATCCCAGAGTCAGGCCCCTTAGCTAAGATCGTTGATGCTCCACCCCCTCCTCCCAGGAATTTCAACAGGTTTCTCCGAAGTAAATTTATAGTGTAAAAAATAGGGGGAAAAAAAAAGATTCATCATAGGACCCCCATCATATACCTTTCCTTGTGCATAGATTATCTCCTTGAAGAAGAAAAAAAAAAAAAAGAGACAAACATGGATCTTGATTTTCTACATAGTAAATACCCTTGCGTTTTGCCCCAAGAGTAGCCCTATAATAAGCAAATTTTAGTTTTTTCATATTTATCTGTATAAAGTTTTTCATTGTAGTTCTTTTAAAAACTTTTTTGAGAATAACTGATATTTTTATACAACCATAGTATAGTAATCAGCAATCTATGGTTTGAGTTAGCTAGAAATATCAAAATAGAAAAATTCAGAAATTTTGCCATTCTCAACTTTTGAACACCTCCACTCATAGTCAGAGATAGATGTGAAAGGCTTGGGGGGGGGGATGATGATGATGCCAATTCATATATATACATTTGATCAGTTGGTTCCGTCATTAACCCCTCCGTATCTCCACTCAGCATTAAACTTATAAGGACAGCATATCTCTGATTCAATTCATGAGACTAAATTTCTGAAATGCTCATTTCAAGACATTTTTCACAAACAATTTGCTGTAAATCAAAGTTCAAAATAACTTGGTTGTTAACCTCTTTATGATCACTGGCGTAACATTACGTCCAAACACTAGTGGAATACATTCAAACAAAAGTTCTGTTTTCTTTTGTCTCTCTTCACCACCGCAAAGCTTTGTAGCAACCTTATTATCGCAATTGCCTATTATCTACAGAAGTTGCTTTTTCTTTCCCTTCTTTCTTTATAATGTATCTTTGTATTATATACATGTAAGAGTGAAAGAGAACATGTAGGGCAAGGGTGAAAAGAGGACTAAAAAAGTTTTTCATCTATATTATCTATTCAACTTTTTACTTTTATATGTTTTTCTTCCTCCTCTTTCTTTTTCCAACCTGCGGTTAGGTTAGAACAAGGTAACCATATTTAATGCAGATTCGTTAAATAGAGATAATCCAAATTTCTTGCCGAAACCTTTTATGTGAACTGTTTAACGAGTTAAACTAATTTTTTAAATTTAAGACATGAGAAATTAACACTTACAAAGTCTATATGAAAATCACCCAGAGATGAGAAAGCACCACCTAAAGTAGAGAGCCAAGCCATAGCAGTTTCCAATTCATATTTTTCATTCACAAGTATTTGAAATCTTTTGTTTCTATATGTGAAAACATTGATTAAGAATTATTATTAGAAGAGGTATGAATGTAATATAATCACAGTTAAACATATGTAACACAAAAATATTTTCCCAACCTTTTATTTTCAAAAATTTCAGTAACCACTGAATGGGCAAATAGTCGAAAATATGCCTTCCTATAAGTGTAAAGGTACAAACATAGTGCATGCTGGTTTCTGATTCTGTGAGTCAGCTTCATTGCTGACTTGTTAAAAAACTTGAAATTTGGGTTTTTAACTAATCCGCAACAGTGCTAACTTGCAGAATCGGAAACCAACATGCACTATGTTTATAACCTAAAGAGAACAATTCTCCTTTTCCTTGTATCATAAATTCTTTTTCAAGTTTTTAATATATGTATGAGGAAAAACAATAAAAAATATAAAAGTAGAATAAAGAAAAATATTTTAAAGTGATTAAAACAAACATTTAATTTTTCCCTTCTTTTTGCTGAGAGGAATGAATTTATTTAAATGAAACAATGTTGTAAAAAAATAACAATAGATAAAAATTAAAGCTTTTCAAAAGAAAATGAAACAAAAATCATATTCGCATGACTTCCACTGCTTTCAACAAGCATAAATTTATACTGATGGGACCTGAACAAGAATTTTCATGACATTCCCTGTACAACGAATATCAATGGGACAACCAAATATCCTCCATTTGGCACATATAGCTGGATTGCAAGACGTGAATGCAGAAGTCTGTCCCAACATTTATTGCAGGGTTGGATTTTGGGTAAATGGTCATTAATTTTGTGAAAAACAAATGGTCATGTGAAAAGCGAAATGATTTATGTAATTTATCACAAATGAAATGTCAAATTTATGGTTTTGTTAATTCGTATTTTGTGAAGGGAACATTTTTCATATGGTCCGGAAAATAGACCCAAATTTCAGCTGGACAGATGCCTGGAATGGTTCCACAATAATAACATACAATAGTGACACAATAATACCAAACTTCATGTATTTTTCTACATATTATGCTACTTTTTTAATAATAACAGTCACAAGTGAGTGAACTCAATCAAGACTGAAGTTAATTTTCAGCCAAGGTTCTCTTTTGGTAATACACTAGCTGAACTAATCTAACAGTGCTCCACAAAATGGTGTTAGCAAAACAACCAGCCCTTATATTTAATTCAAATGTCTACAACACCTTTACATACTCACAGTGTGTGTGGTGCTTGCCAAATTAGTGTCAAGCAAGATTACACAAGTGGTCACAGTTTCTATATATTTTCTCTACACAATATCACATTTTCTTTATTTTCATCTTGTCCATCTCAGAGCAAGTGAACTCAACTCACTAAAACTGTAGCTAGCTTCTAACCCAGAAATTAATATAACAATCAAACTCCTTTGGTCACTTACAACAGCTCTTTCCTGCAGACATTTTACACAATACAAAGAGAATTCCTAATGTATTCTGTATATAATACAATATACAGGGTGCATAGCAAATGGGGGATATGACATTTTACTGGCAAACCATTGATCTTAGAGGTATATTTCCAATTAGAAAACTTTCCAAATAAAGCATAGTACTCAGATATGTCATTTGTGTTTCAAGGGGTTAAAATAGAAAAAATTTACTTTATATACAGTCTCAGTGTGTCCTAAAACCCAATGAGAAAGTTGTTTCCGTCTTCAAAATTCGAATTCTAAAGGTTTGGTTTTTTTTCCTAATGTTCTTCCATTTTTGAATTCACATATCTCAGTAAATATTGCACTTAGAAACATGAAATTTTTTTTTTTGTTGGCATCAGGAGAGACAGGGCAACAACTTTTTAATTGGGTTTTGGGGGAACAAAGGAACTGTATAAAAAGTTAATATTTTTATTTTATATATAACTACTATATACTATAACTATACTACTTTATAACTACAATATACAACCTCTTGAAACATGAATGACACATCTGAATACTACGTTATTTAAAAACTTTTTCCAATTGAAAATATATCTCTAGGACTAACGGTTCCCCAGTAAAATGTCATACTTTCCCGTCTATAAGATACCTGTCTTATCACCACAAAATAGGCAATGTATTAATCATGATGGTACCTAACTGTTCGCAGAAATATATCACAACTACAAGTAAAAGACTATTTATAGAATATTATATATATATAGAGAGAGAAAACTATTTAATTTTTTTATTTAATCAATACAGCAGTTTCAGACTCTGCAGCAAATCCAGGAAAGATCTAGACAACAGGATAAAATCAGTTGCAGAGTTTTGGTGGTTATGTCATGTCTCACACAAACCATCAATAAGCAATTCAACAGCTCATCATCCATTTGCAATACGAACTGTTCAAGGATTAATTTACAAATTATTACTATGAATGACACATCAGAAAAATTAGCTATTTCTAAAAACACAGATTTCATTACCAATTATCAGACTGGTAAAACTGTTATAATTCCTCCAACATTTGAGTGTTTATTTAGACTTTTCCACTATTTTTACGAATAAAAAAATCATGAAGTGCTGCAAGACATTTTGTGAGTTAAAATATACTATATTGCATGTAGCAATGGGGGCTGCAAATTCCCAATCAGCACATCACTGCACTAGGGAATGCTGCGAGATATCCAAAATTTCTAACAGTGTAGCTAGTCCAAAAAGTTTGAGATTCCCTGCTCTAACATCTTGGTATCAATAAGCACACTTAAATGCAATCATATTGATAGGTATAACAGTATATTACATTATAAACATTAATACATATAATAATACGCCAAATACCCATATTTATCAATGATATCATTAGGTTCCATTTTCAAAGACACTGAAATATGTATTTGCCACTGAACTGTTTGGCAGTGCCAACAAAAATTGTCTTTAATTGTATGCTCACGTTTCTTGCATCTTTTTTGATATTGCCTAAATATAGCAATCAAAAGATTTTTTCGAAGCGTCGCTGATCTCTTCAGTTCAATGACCATTCGCGCAAAGAAATATGCATCCATTCCAAACTTTAAAACTCGATTTGTGGAAGACTTGACAAGATCCTGATAACATATACAAACATGTGAAGTTGGAGAATCATTGAAATTGATGTCTTTAATCATTTTGTCTAAATCACCATAGTTGGGTTCACTATCTGTGAGAGCCGCTTCTAAATCATTCATATGACACAAAAAGTCTTTACACAAGGTATAATTCCCAAAGTAAATTTCGTAAGAAAAGTGTGGGGATATACGCGCAGTGATATTTAATAATCTACCGTTCACTTCCATCTCCTTCAGTCCAATGCTATCTTCACATTCAGATCGTTACTTCGGACGACGTTGATCTCACATAAAAACATATACTCGAGACCATATGACAAGCATTTTACCGTAAAGTCCTCTTTGAGTGGTTTCGGAATATTCACGCTGGCCATATTTTCTAGAGAAAAATACAGGATGTTAAGATTCTTGATGTAGGGCGCATTATATCGACTAGAAATCCTTATTCCAGTCACCTATTAAGCCGGATTTTCCTAGAAGTAGGTTTCTTGAGCCGTGTGAGCCGAACTGGATCATTTGGTGTCGGCAGAAACGTGTTACGTAATCACGCTACGCGTTTTGGTGTTTTCCTAGCGAGGTGCATCAGCTCAGGGCTGCTATACAGCATATTGCCCTGGCATCAGCTACTATGTCGTCTGCATGCTCCGGTTTGAAGGGAAGTGAAAGAAAACAACAAAAATGAAGAGAAGATCGGTGAAACACACGACGCATTTGACTCCTCCAGAAGCAGTCCGTCAATCGCGCCCGACGTAAAACGCTGTCGTGAGACGAGTTGCGCTCTGTAGGAAAACAGTCGTACCACTTCTCCTATTGGTGAGTGGACGGCGTGCGCGTTGGAAGCATGGTTCCCCCCCCATGGGCGGGGCTGACAGGGCTCTAGCCCTGGGGTCCGGGACAATTCTCATTTTTTGTTTTTCACGCTATAAATTAACTATAGAAGGGCCCGTGGAAAGTCTGACCGGAGGGCCCGTAAAGGATTCCAGCCTAGGGACCCTGCTTCAGGATGTGGGGGCCATCGCTGGAATATTCACGTTGCGCGCGGCATAGAAAACCTGCGCCTAGGAAAACCTGGCTTTAAGCCAGGTTTCTGATTCTGGAAACCCGCGTCGTCTACGATTGGTTAAAAACCTAACCGCTTATATCCCTATCTTGGGACAGAGTGGGAGCCATGTTCTGGTTTGGTGGTGGTTAAAAACCTGAAACTAAAAAACTTTTATAGTTTTCAAGTTTCGAACGACTAACGGGAAAAATTTCTTGGTGTTTCCGATTCCGCCGATTGGAATGGAGGAACGCTCCGTTAATTTGCATAGCGTGTTGCCGCTTCACGCAAACCGGCTGGGAAAAGCAGAAAATTCCCCGTTCTTTCCGGTTAAAGATTCCTCGAGTCCACAAAGGCAACGAATCTCTCAATCTTTCCTTAAAGCTCGTGTACACTGAAAGGGACCGTACATGGACGTCCGGACCAGACTCAGGCCTACAGGGGCGTAGCCAGAAATTTCGTTCGGGGGGGGACCAAAGTGACAGAACAATGGATTTGGCCATCTTTTTCCCTTTTTTCGGTCATTTTCTCACATTTCGGGGGGGGGGGCAGACCCCCAAGTCCCCCCCCCCTCGCTACGCCCTTGCAGGCCTAGCTCACACGAGCCGTTAATTCTCAAAAGGCACAGTGATACGATTGTCTGGTGAGGGAGTGACGTAAGCATTAACTGATTTATCAGTTTATCATATTTGGCAAGAAATCATACTTTTTCCATTTACGTTTCCGACTACTAGTTTTATTAGTAAATTCACATGTACGGTCCCGTTCAGTGCATACGAGCTCGAAGGAAAGATCGAGAGATTCGTTGCGTTTGCGGTCTATGGCGTACACCCGGAAAGTGAAAGGACGTGGGTTCGATTCCCCGCAAAGGCAGTTGAATTTTCTCTTTCCAAAATTCATCTTCGCAACAGCCAGTTGTTAAAAACCTTCGTATGGTAGCGGAGAGTGACATCATTCTTGTATATAGTTTAGTTTAATACGAAGCGCGCCCAGGCTCTGTCGCTACAGCGATATAAGCTCATTGATAGTGAGATCGTGGGCCCGCCGGAGAGAACTCAGAAATCTGGCCGGGAAAGAAAACCCCCACCAGGCTAACACTCCCGGGGCACCCTCCGTCAACCACCGAGCAACACAGCCGCAGCCCCCACACCCAAAACCCCAACCCCCGGGCACATCACCACTCGGCAAAGTCAGGGCGGTATTGCAAGTACCACTCCTCTTCCGTCTCGACACCCATGACAAGGCTCCGCTGCCATCGTCCCACGGCGCCCGAAGAACCACCCATACCCCACGAAGAGAGGCCTCCCCAGACCACCCCAATCATCCTCTTCCCCGAGAACATTGATTGTGCAAATGAGAGAACAATATTGTAACAACCAATACCACTGCAAGTACTGCAGCAAGTCTGCTTCTACTCCAAAGTGGCCAGCTGTGTGGGCTTCCATGCCTTCTTTTTCCCTGGGGAGTTACATGCGGATGCGATAGTCATGGTTACAATTGTCCAAGAGTCGTGCAGAAAAACACACGTGTGCCAAATCAAGAGATATACAACAGATACAATAAAAGAGCATGTGCAAACAATACCAAATCGTGCGCCGCTTATGCACATGTACGACAAACAAGTTCAATATTTATAGTGTCACAGCACCAAATGTGGGACAGCCGGTCAATTCGTCGTGGTACAAATTCGTCGCAGCTCCAATTCATCACGGTACAAGTTTGTCGTAGTGTCAATTCATCGCGGTACAAATTTGTCGCAGCTCCAATTCGTAGCTGTACAAGTTGGCCGCTGTGGTGGTCGAGTGGTTATAGTGACGGACTCGCGATGCGAGGATCCGGGTTCGAACCCCACAGTGGTGGTCGGCTGAAGTTGGTTTTCTGTGGTTCCCAACTTCAAGGCGCAAATGCGAGCCGATCTTCCCCGTTAAAAAGTCTCGCCACAGAGAGCAACAGTCCTACAACGATAAATCATTCAATCATAACACTTCACTCTTAGTTTCAAAAACTGGTGGCAGATGGCAGCATTACACATAACAAGCATTACAGAGAAACACAAAAACTTCACGTCAGGTTTCACTGCACGTACACGCACATTCCCGCATGTACCGATTCGTTGGGGGTTCCGCGGGGGGAAGGGGGGTGTGGTGTAGCAGTAGTAGGTAGGGCCTCCAAAAAATCTCTCGGGGATCCATGATGTTCTTAAGTCAGCCACCTCGTTGGGCAATTTGCCTGTTGTGGCGTTGTATTTGTATATATCGTCAAAACGAAAACTAGCTATTGCTGCCGTGTCAATTCGTCGATTCTTTACTATACATGTTCCACGTGAGCTTGTATGTAGGTTTTTGCCTTACACGTGAAATAAGAAACATGAACAAAAGTGTACACGCAGTTTACTGAAAATAATTATTTTTTGTCATTGCGGGAAAGGTCATCGAAATTAAAATTACAATATCAATTACATTTAAAAATTTAACTGCATATAAAAATTTAATTATATTCGAAAATTCAGTTATAAAAATTTGAAATATTAAATAATTGATTTTTGCTGTGATAAAATTTGAATATATCATGTGGAAAAATTTCTGTTTGTATATTCCCCGAATTACAGGGAGTCTCTCCTTAACGGTAAACTTCTATCTACCCCATGGGCTCGAGAGTTTCTCCCCCCTCCGAAAGTCACCAACATTTACCACTACAGTATCTCCATAAGAACCTGAAATATTTAATTAATAATTCAATTAATATTTAATTTTCACCGTATAAACCGCATTTCCCGCTTCCTGTCAGGATTTCTATTTCTCACAGCGAAGGGAGTTGGGCGCAGATCAAGGGTAGAAATGTACAGTGCTTATGAATGACGATTCGATGAAGCTTTTATAATGCCCACAGGATGAGCACCGACATATAATCACGAATAAGAAGGACGACTATGAGTCAGTCGCATAGATATAATATAACCATTAATCTTATGTTTATGGTCAGTCGCATATCTTTGGCTTTCTTGTTTGAATATTTTCACATAGTTTTCATTAGCGTCTATAAGTTTTTGGTACAAGGTTGGTGTGCTTGATCTACATTTTTCTATTGGCAAAAACATGGAATATTGCTAAACCGAACGTGGAAATATGTTGGTTTGCGTGTGTGTTTAAAAAAATTCACCCCCCCCTCCCCATAATTCATGTTCCGAAATTAGAAAAACTTTTAATGCAATCGAGAATTAGCCTATAATTAATTTTCTTTGAGTTTTTTCTTGTATTATAAAATAGAGATACAGATTATACGGATGACAAAAATATAATGCAGTACTTTTTAAATTAAATTGTTTTAATTCAATTTAAATCTTCTCCTACGTATCATTAAAAAAAAAGAAAAATATTTATGGTAGTTTAAAATAGCATCACTTGTTATTCTATTAATCATCATCAGGCTTTTTATTGCGATATTCAAGTTAGATAAGTGTTTAAATAAAATGTTACTCAAAAGGCACTGAAAATAAATAAAGGTTTAGATATATTATGGAGTGTTTATATGTACGATATGAATTATTTTTTAAATTAAAATTATCCTGATAAATGTAGGCTATAATCAGAGGCGGATTTATAGCTTTCCCATCTGTGTGTGGGTTATTCAACCTTGCCTCCCTTCTGCCTTTCTAATTCATGTTCTTGATCACCAATTACTCAATTTTGGTTACGCCCTTTCACTTGAACTTGTCATCTTGGGATAAAGCCCGCATACTCCATCCCCACCTAGGAAATATACCTCTGAATATAATCCGTTATTGTCTGTTAATATTAATTCACTTTTGTAAGAAGAAATTTTTACTAATCGTTGACTGGAGCTGTATGAGAGTCATGTACATGAAGTTACATACAATGGGCTAATTAAAAAATCTTATTTCATTCTTTTTACTTGAGAGTTACTTTAGAGATGAAAAAAAAACAATCAAAAATCAAAACTGAAATTATGTTTCATTAAAACTAGAATTTTTCTTTCATTTATTCTGGAGTCATCTTTCATTAATTCCGAATTATCACTTTCATTTATTTTGGAACACATGCGACTCATGAAAGGAACAAATCTAAATGAAAGAAACAGAAATGAATCTATCTACCTATTTTTGCTTCAAAAAATTCTTGATTAAAGCTGCGGATTTTAATTTATACGGGCCCATAATTAATTTCAAACATCCTAAACTATATGGATTGATGCAATTGGATAATATAAAACAATACGGAGACATTAATTTTCATTTTCATGCTTAAGATATAAATAAAAAACTGAAATTAATGTTATTGCATGGATATCCACCTCAAAAGTCGGTCTTGCTCATTATTTTATATTTAATTTTCTGGGCTTCGTATCTCTAAGCGAACTCAATATTTCAAAAATCGAGAATTCAATTCAATTTTTAAAATTGACGTGGCGGAAAACTCCACTAAATTTCCGCATTTCTATGCTAAAATTGGCCATTTTAACATTGATCTCTATGGGGGGATCGTGTTTGCTTGCAAGGAGTCACGGGGTTTTCCGACGAAAGATGTTGGGAGACATCGTTCTCAGCCAACACCCCCTATAGATAAGATCTCTCTTATCTATAGGGGGTGTTGTCTCAGCACTGCCAAGGCGGAGACCGCTGATGTCATACTCCCTCCAGCAATATTATAGCCACTAGAATAAGGGTCGCCTTAATTAATATAAGCTCGATGGTTCTACCCAAAGCCTCCTAGATACTTCTTCTATAGTTTGTTTCAGGTTAACTTTGCAGTGAAGAGAAAGGTAGAGAGTGTATTCCTTCGCCGCAAAATACAGTTCCTATACATCGGAGGTTTATGATGATCATTTATATAGAATATTTCAAATTTTTTTATGATTTTGAAAAAGATACTGAAAAAATACCGTTTTGAAACAATGTATATTCGTTTAAAGTTTTTAAATTAGAAAAAATATTGGTTACCATTATGAAAAATCCATGGCGAGCTCAAGTACATTTTGGCGCGATTTCCAAAAAATTTTCCCCGCTAATATTAATATCTCGCTTTTTTTTTGGTTGCACAGTTTATATATATATATATTATATCGTCATTTTGTTGAATTTTTCGATACAATTTTTCATTCAGTTTTGCATGTAGTTATAGGCCTACACACCCAGACGAATATTCTATTAGTTTTTTTCTTCTCCCGAAAATAACCAACGAATTCAGATATTCACTCATAGATTACAGGAAGTGTCCCTCTTTCACGACAGCGCCGATACCGTTGTGAGAGGCTTTCTTTATGGGTGTAGGTTACGGTTCCAGGCACCCCCCCCCCCTTTTTTTATGTCTATTTCTTGCCGTGTTCGTAGGATAGGGGTGGTTTCTGAATTCCAATAGCCGATAGCGGAGGGTGTTGATATAAGTAATGTCTATTTTTCACCCACACCAACGCCATCTTCTACCCCACAACAGAGGCTGTTCCTCCAGATGCCCTTTCAGTATCTCTCCTGATAAATATAAATAAGAGAGAGAGACCCACAATGGTTTAGGCTTGCAGTGTATTTTTTCCTTCGGTGACAGTTGTATCTTTCTTTTCACCAGAGATAGATACGCTAAAACATTCTCCGTTCTTTTTGGCAATAATTGAAAAAGAAGAGGAATTTTGGATTGCAGATGGCCTGATGGAACACATGTTGGAGCAACAACAATAAATAAGTAATAGAGAATCCGATAGTTCTACAACTTCAAGTGAGGATTCCATAGAATGGGAATCCGTAAAAAATGACTAAAACTGTAGTGATAACAAGTGGCATCGACGTATATGCGTTCGGGTGGGTGAGCGACGGAAATTTCGGCAAGAGAAGTGAATAAAAGAATTCTAAATTTTTCCGTATCATTTTTATTATTTGGGGCTATTCCCAAATTCAAACGTGAAAACCGGGTTAATAGGAGTTACTAAGATACTTTTCAATAAAAAAAAAGATTTCAAAAACCGCACTTTAATTTCTGAAAGTATCGACAATGGTTTTTTTTTTCATTAGCTAATTTTTTGTTACTACTGACTGAATTTTTTTCTACAAGCATTACGTTACACGTAAAAAATATTTTTTTTCTGCGGGATTGGCGAGAATCAGCCATACCTTACCGAGGCCGCACATCGATACATAGGTTGAGGCTTTCGTTGTCACGAGTGATGCGGTTCCCTCGTAGCTTCCTCTTCACTGCAGTGTTGAAACCACTGAGCTATAAGCTTTAGTGCCTGAAACGGACTATAGAAGGCTTTGTTCTACCCCGATCGTGACTTCGGGCCTCGATGTAATGCGCATGCGCGACATAGTTAGCGGCGCGCGTTTTTCCGGCAACTGTTGGTTGGCGTCATTATATTTCCTGGCAACATTTAATTAATATATCTAATTTTACCTACGATCGGCATGTACCAGTTGGTGTGATGAAGGTTGTGGGCTCGAATCCCTGAAAACCCGCTAGAATTTTTCTTCGTGTTATCCGCGGTCGGTTTTTGGAACATCTTGTTTCAACTTATCAATTTTGCCATATTTCCGGTTGTGATGAACAGAGTTGATATTTTCAGTCCGGGGCAAGGGCCCCCTTTAAAGGCAGGAGCAGGGAAGTGACGTCCGAGCGGGGGCGAAGCAGTTTGCAGGCCACAGGCCTGCGCTGAACGAAGTTCGGCCTATAGGGGTATTTACTAATAAAATAGTCGGAAACTTTTTTTTCGTTGTGATGTTATATTGTATATCATTATGATGATAATTATGTTACATTATTATATTACTATAAAATTTTAGATCCTTGTAATATTATCGCGCGAGCAGTCAAAAAAGTGATATCGCTAAGGGATCCGTGTTTGGCGATAAGTTGCCAAACGTAACAGCCGTAGCTCCGAATAGGTAATGTTCGGCTACTACGTCACGAGATAGGTTCCGAAAAGGCGACTTGATAAGGAACATTATTATTAGAGCCCGGATTATATGCACTAAAAAAGTGGCAAAATATGCTCAAAACATATGCAAATATGCACTTAAAAATGCAAAATTAAGCGCTTAAAATACAAATAGTGCACTTAAAATGCCAAAATATGCACTGAAAATTCCAAAATATGCACTGAAAATTCCAAAATATGCATTAAACACCCCATAATATGCACTAAAAATCTTGAAAAGTCAAAAATTCCGAAATATGTACAAAAAATGAGAAAATACGCATAAAAAAAATGACCATGCAAAAAAAAAAAAACAGATGTGCACAGAAAATGCATCTTTTCTATTTCTTCGTATGTATCTTCTTGTATTTCATTTACAAAAAATATCCCCTCATATATATATATACCGCATATGCAAATAACTTCTGCATTTTTTTTATTCAGGCATTTTTTAATTGCTAATTTGTTGTAGCTGCTCAATAACAAAAATACCAGTAACAAAGGAATTTCGACACTCTTTCTAAAAAAAAATTTAACTCCTTGATATATCTCTAGAAATATACTTACAATAAAACGGTTAATATTCGTGAAATACTTTATAAATATGTATTAATTCACTAAATTTCACCTGCGGGTAAAAAACTGATATTTTGAAAATATTATGAATAATATTTGGAAGATTATATAAAAATGAGTTTAAATAAACCTTCCAAAATATGCACTTATACTGAAAATTCTTTGATTTTATGCATTTATATGCATTAATGCTCAAAAAGGCCAAAATATGCAAATCCATATAATCCGGGCTCTACTTATTATAGTGGCTATAGGTGTGTAATTTCGGAGTTAGAATTTCCCTCGATATCTAATGACGTAATTGTGATCTTCGCCAATGAGCGTATCCCATGTTAAAACCTAAGTACATTGTGGAATTTGTGAAACACGTCTCCCTTGTCCCTTTCCCCCATAGGCGGAGACAATGATGCCAATTCATATATATCTCAGATCAGTCGTCTCCACCTTTGACGCTGGGGGGGGGGGGGGCAATGCTTCCTACGCCCCCCCGTATCTCCGCCCATGCCTTTCCCCCTCCGCACACACTTCTGGTCCGAAAACGTGGGAAAACAAAGTTTTAGTTCGTATTTGAAGTTATAGATGGCAGCACAAGCCCAATGTTTGGGCTATTTTGGCTTGCAAAATTTTCAATGATCTGGAAAACCTTAGGATCCACCCCAGTGATGGTAACACGTGGGAAATTTCCCATATTCGTGGGGAAAATTGGGCAAAATTCACTCAAGTGGGAAATTTTGACAGTTCATCAAACAAAAGAATTTTTGTGAAAAATAAAAAAATTAATGCAGTGCAATACATTTCTATTGTAAAATTCTTGATTACGTATATCCCCCGCTAAATGGCAGCACATTTTTCTGAATGCGTGGGAAAAATTTAGTCAAAAGGGAAATTTTTGAGGGAAATTTTGCTGGAAGAGGTTACCATCACTGATCCACCCAAGGTTTCTAGAATATATATGGATCTACCTATATAGGATGTATTAAAGGCGCTTGAAAGGTTAATGCAGCTTTGGGTTATATAGCTCATCACATCTAGTATCATAAGCATTACCACTTTACTATTCGATCCAGTAGAATTCTGAAGTTTGTACGCAATTCGGAGCAGATCCTGAAACTTATGTTATTCTTTGTATGTATTTGCGGATGCTAAATTTATGGTGTTTTTGAAATAACTATTTAGTGTTGTGAATATTGCAGGGGTATTTGGTTTAAGCCACATGGTTTTTGTTTTGAAAAAACTACACTATCACATAAGAGTAACCAAAATATATATTTTTACAATATAGTATCCAAGTTACTTCTGACTAGTGGGGGTGAAAATTTCACTCTTTAACCGTTTTAAGGCCGAACTATGACAAAGTCACTTATTGTTTCGAAATTTAGAATTTGAGGTCCTTTTGCATGCCTATACATAGAATTTTTTTTTTCAAATTTTGATCTTTGTTTTTCAGGATGTTCCATAAATGGAACATTGGCACTTGGGGATAGGTAAAAGCTGAAACTGGTATTACCTATATTTCTGATTTCTGGAGTACGGCTATAATATCACACAAAATTTTCTATTTTTCTACTACAAATTCAAATTCGCAACACAAACTTATTTTTTTAACATAAAAATGAGTGCCTGAAAATTCAAATTTTATGTCTGTGATAAAAGAAACATTTGATGGACCCATTCGTCACATTGGTAGCATTTATAGGTTTTTTTTGGCAAACTGCACACCGTCCTTGTGTCGCAGACACAGGCCATCAGATGACATCTTTTTTTCAGTTGATAACATGTGTGGAAATAGATGAATTAACCCCTCCTTCAATTGTAGAAGGTTCATTGTCACGTCTCTTCGGAATTCCAAATACGAAATACAATCCACTTCTCGCAACTCTGAATGAATTATTCAATGTGCTATAATGGTCATATGACAAATCTTTTCCAATGGAATCCAGAGCTGAAGTTTTGGTTGGATTCTACAAAGAATTTTTTTTATCCCATGCAATTTTTTTTTTTTTGGATTGCTCAAAACTCTTGCTTTTTCTTAAAACTTGAGTGTTTCATTTACATTTTTCTCCTCCCTACATCTTTTGAAGAACACGTTTCAGGAGTTTTCTAACCCCCCCTCCTCGTTGTTGCAGAATTACCTAGCATTTCACATACATCAGTTGGAACTGTTGATACTGAATGAATGAACGCCAGAACTTTGCCACTGGACTTATCCCGTTGCCGAGATCTCTTCCAGCCCAGCTTCGTGGCAGAGTCTGGAACACTTTATTTTGTGTCAAAAAAAAAACAAAAAACATACAAACTTTTACAACATATTTTCCCCTGGACAATTGGGTACTGTCGCGATTAACAAATTTTGTGTTGATTACAGACGAGATGGGATTAGGAGATGGAGAAGTTTCGGGGTTTAGTTAAGATGAATGTACACATATTAGGATGGAGGTATGTTTTAAAAGCAATTGAGCCCCCCCTCCCCCCCCCATGCCATCTCATCTGTTATCTTACACTTGCCATATTATATACACAGGATACAAAAGGAAAAAGAAATGAGAATCTTATTGTGAAATAAAATATATATATATATCTCCATCGGAGCGAGTCATCTCGCTTAACACCTTATTGGTGAGCAAATGGGTTTGATAACTTGCGGACTAGAAGCCAGAATCAGTTTTATTGGGTTTTTACTCGCTCCGGTGGATTTAATGAAAATATACAAAATATATGTATTATGTGGGGGAATATATACAATTGGGGGGGGGGGGTCACCCGTGGCATCTTGCTTAGCACCTTATTTGGTGAGCAACATGTGAATACGACAATATGAGTATGCACGTGTTGTGGACATAAAATGCATGAAGAACTTGAATAGAGGAAAGAGGAATACACATATACACACATTTATATACATATATATAACAGCCAGGTCGAGTCGTCTCGCCCTAAACATATTTTGGTGAGCAATGTGGGCTTGGTTTAAATGGGGAATTTCGGGAGAGAGCCTTAGCTGAGGATCAGCTTCGGTCTTGGTGTTTTGGTTGACTCGATCTGGCTGGTTATATTTAAATTAAAAAAAAAAGAAAAGAATATATAAAAAATATAAACTACATGTAATGGGGGTTATTATGAAACCATTCGTGTTGTCCTGCCTAGCACCCTAGCTAGAATAGCGGCATGAAGGACACTCATGATTATCACATTTACATCATTGTAACAGGAATGTCATAAAAATTCTTGTTCGGGTCCCGTTAGTGCATGCTATATCTTGTACATGTAATGGTTATGTATTAGTAGTGGCAGTCATGTGAAAGGAACTGTTGATACTAGATCATTTTCAAAAATATCATCTTCATCCATGTTCTCATTTTCATTAGCACGTAATTGGAATATATTTACATCCTCTAATTCGGAATCTGAGTTTCTAAATATCTTACAGCTTTTTCTAATGCGAGATATCTTTTTGATATGGTTACTCTCAGCTGAACACAAGACTATCTAAGATTGTCGAACTCTGTTTGATTAGTCTTCAGTTTGCTAAAACATACATTTCTAAGGATGCAAGAATAAAAACGTACTCGCCCAATATAAACAATCCACTCCAGAAAGCACATTCCTCTATGTCATATTACCCAGAATTAACCCTCATAACCATGTCAAATGATGACAACACCCTGGGGTTCGACTGGGAAAATCGAAGTGCACTGCACGAGATATCCCTAAAATCCCACTCTCTTGAAAGGCCAATGTTCCAAAAATGGAACATGCATTTTTGAACGAGCGTAGCTCTTTAACGTTTAACAGCACAAAGAAACTAATTGATTTACTTCGATATATATTAAGTGGTAAAAAAACAATAATTTTCAGTTTATTTCAAAATTGAAATTTTGGCAAATTTTAATCGAAAATGGGAGAAAAATACCCAAAAAATATCAAATTTCAAAATTCTGCCAAAATGTTTATTATCTCAACCTGAAGTTTCCTAATTTATTTCAAAAAATACTTCTAATGCTCCTCTATATACGATAAAAAACTGGAAATGTTTTAATCAATTTTTATTTGATATTTTTGTAAATAAAAACTGTTCCATTTATAGAACATTGGTCTTTAAACGGTTAACCCAGGCATCTTCAACCAGTTGCTCCTTGAAGCATCTATAGTGCTCGTGAGCACTTAACCAGTCAACTGTCCAATTAATTTCTCCGAGCGTTACCCGCAGTGCCCACTTTTTTTTTTTGAAGATGTGCATGCTTTTTTCCTTTTTTTCCCTTTTCTTGGAAGTTTGAAATATTAAAATATTTTTTTATAGCATGTTTTTTTATAGCTCGAATGTGTCGAGACATAATATGACACCCCAAAAGTGGGGAGGGGTGGTCATAATGTCCTGTGTCAAAAAGAAATGCTGTTGATGGATTTATGTGGAACCATAGTAGTTGAACCTTTGCTAAAAGATATATGAGTAATAAAACAGATGCATCTTCGCAAGGGAGTTGGAAATTGAAACAAAAACGATGGGGATGCAGCTTTGCAAAGCATGACAAAGATAATAGTAATAATAATCTCAGACCTTGAAATATAATTGTCAACTCCATCAAGTGATGAGATAATAAAGTAGAAGGATGGCTGTACAGAGATGGCAGCACATGCAGGACAAATTATTTCGTCATATCTATGTGAAAAAGACAGAAAAGTCTGTGTGTCTGCAAATGCCGTCGTAGGCAACACCATTATGTATATCAGTGAGGGCAAATGCGTCTTAACCACTTGACAGGCAGAAAAGACCAAAATAAGTCTGCGCGTCGGCAAATGCCGTCGTAGGCACCAACATTACGTATGGCAGCGACGGCAAACGCCGTCGTAACCACTTGACTGGTTAAGCTGGGTTTTCCTAGTAGGTTTTCTGTGCAATGTGTGAGTTGCCCAGTGTAACATACCATTCACTCACTAATAGGAAATACATGTTTACTTCCCCCTGCCATAGAGCAGGGTTATCAAATTTCCTCCCCGGATAGGTAGATAAAAAAACCCAGCCCAGAAAGTGGGGGGTTTATCTTAAAAAACCCAGTTTTTTTTGGGGAAAAACTGTTTTCGAAGAAAATGTGTTTTCAGATTAAAATTTTATTTTAAGATTAGTTTATGTACTTCAAAAATTATATGTATTCGTAGTACAGTGTTTAAAATGTATATATTTTGATGTACTAAATTTGTTTAGGAGCAAAAATGTGATAATTTCTTGGAATCACACTTTATAATTCTTTTTCACGTAAGCATTTAAATACAAGATTCATATACAATCAAACCCTGTTTTAACGAATATCGTTATAGAAAAAATATCTAGTGGATTAGAAAAGTGTTAAAAATATAATCTTATATAGGAACAATGCAAAAACCTGGAATTCATTTATAACGAAGTGATTTCACCAGTCTCTTGGAGTTCATTATAACGAGATTTGGCTATTAAAATATGTTACAAGAAACCACAACCAGAAAATGTAACCATGGACCTTAGTTTAACAAATATACCTGACATGTGATAAGCATATCCACAGAAATTATTTCTTATTCGTAATACAGAACAATTTTTCACCCATACAAATCCTTGTCTAAATAAATTGAAGCAGGGGCGTCGGAAGTGTTTCTAAACTGTGGATGCTCGTGTTTAGTATTATATGGGAAATTTTAATTTCTGTATCAATTCTGGGGGTCCTCAGATCCATGCCACAAATTACTATGGGTGCTTGAGCACCCACAGCACCCCCGGCTCCGATGCCACTGAATTGAAGCCTCTGTGAAGAAGTAAACCAATGTAAACTGAATATTTGTTAACTGGATTTTTATTCAAAAAATATTTACATGTTTGCAGTACTTTTTTTTTTTATAAGTTTTATACAGGCACATCTGACTTTCATAATTAAAATATCAAGAGACAAAAATAACATCTCATAACCAAAAGAAAATAACTTTGTGGGATTCCTGAATTAAACATTGGTAACGAACACCTTTCTTCAAATTAAACAAAAAAGGTTTTTTTTTTCCAAAAATAAGACAACCAGAAAATAAGCCTTAGCTTGATTTTTCAGAATGCTCATAATATAAGCTCAAACCCGAAAATTTGCCTGTTAAAATCGTCAGCCAGATGAAGGCATTCTCTAGGTCTGTTGCTATACGTGACAGGTTTTATTGCATAAAGTAATTAATATACAATAATGTTATTGACATTTGTACTTAAAAATATTGAATTACTTGAAGTATCATTAAGTTGTAAGTTGCCAAAAATAGCTAATTTGGACAAGGATGGAAAACACCTCCAGAGTAATGAATCCTCAGAACTACTACTATCTCCTCCTCTTATCCAAACCATGGCCCATTGCTTTGTCTCAAGGAACTGCTATCTCGAGACTCCTGATATTGTTATACACAAAATATTCAAAGACAGTTTGTGTATGGAAACAAATGACTTTAATGAAAATAGGATGGTGAGAAATAAACTTGAAAATTTATCAAGTTCACTCTGCAAGACTCACTTAGGTGAAGAATTCAAGGGATGAACGAAGTGACAGCTGTGTGATTGAGCCTCAGTAATGCATTACAAGTAGGCTACATAAATAAGTGCTCATTTTAGTAGAGCTACTTAATGGTTCTAGTGTTACATATCTAAAGGTTTTATTTTTGACATATCAGGACACTCTTGGATATATTTTCTACTGGGTTTGAAAAATTTGGAGAAAAAAAAATTAGGCACCATCCTGATTTCTTCGAATTTTCATTATTCAAATTCATTTATTTCACATTTTGATTCATACTTTAATAAATTTCATATTACTTTAAATTTATACAACTTTCACAACATGGCACATTGAAACTGATGGCACTCCGCTTAAGCCGTCATAATTTTTCGATAACTTATGACGACTTATCGAGGTTTTACTGTATATACAACTACAAGGCCAAAACAGGCAAAATGCCCAATAAGGTGGCTGAGAAAAAGATGCTCATAATAAATGTGGATGTCGTATTTCTAAAATACAGCAACCCTCAATTAAAATGAAATTATTAAAATTATTTATACATGATAAAATATAGTACAATGCCCATAAAAAATATTAATGGTTGTCATAGCTAAGTATGGATAGCTTCTTGATTTACCCCAATATGTTTATCGTATTTCTTTTTCAACGTGCCAATTGCGTTAGAATTTATTACACACACCCAGGAGATAACCTATTCCATTTATTCACTACCATATTGGAGAAAAACACTGACACCACAACCTGGAGTTGTCCCTTACCAATCGATACAGGTGTCCTCTTGTCGAAGCAGTTGATTGACAGCATATTAATAATTTATGGTCTATCCCAATGAAAATTTTTAACACTTTGACCATATCCTCCTACACCAGTGTTCTTCCAATGTAATCTATATAATTAAGTTTGATTTATTAGTGAATATATAAATAAGCCTAAATCTATAAATTCTCTTCCAACTGATTTTCCATTTAAGAAAACCTTTTTCAATATCATCTTCCGATTGAATTTAAAGCAAATGATTCTGATGCTTATCTTCTGAAATCTCCAAAATTGGAAAATTCAGTATACAGCCCTCTCATTCAGGGATGGAACTGGATATCACAACAAAATCTAGTTGCAATCCAGTTTAGTTTTTTGTTTTCATCATGTTACAATGCCTCATCTTATTCTTCAACAATCCACTGGTTATATCAATACAAAAAACAGTACAGGAAAGGTTTCATTATACTTCATACTTTTTAAGGTCACATGATAGACGGTAGAAAGAAAAGAAAAAGATCGCGGGAGGATTTTTCTTTCTGTATGCCTTATGTCTTTTCTTCGTGGAACTAGAAAAGAACCAAATTTTGGTGTCCCCTTTTCCGAATTTATGGGTATTTCATGTGCTATAGCACATCAGCAGCATCTCTGATGGAGCAAATAAGCACCGAAAAATATCTATAAGGAATGTGTGAAATCTGTCGTCCAAAGTGGCAGGTGATTATTTTAGCATGGGTTCTCACTTCTGGAAAATGTGGTTCTCCATGAAATCAACGAGGACTTATTTTAAGGCCAATCAACAGAGAATTTAGACGAGTGAGAGCACTAATTTTATATTTTTCACAGAGTTCATCTGCCTTATGTAGTGTCACCAAAGTATGGAAAGTTATCATTCCATCTAAAAAAAATCACTGAAATGTAATGCAAGTGGCAATTTTATGATTTTGGCACTCCCAAAACTCTCTCATTGTACCTGCATCGATCTCTTTTGTCTGGTGGGCAGTAAGTTAATCTGTCATATTCACCAATAGTGTGTTTAGTAATTTTGCATGCAGAAGACACATTTTCGGCATGCACAGCTGTGGCTACAGAGTGTTTGGTAGTAGCAGACGCCATAGGCTTTGGTACAAACAAAATTGGGGCGTAGTGTTGCTAGACATTTGTATATACGACCCACAAGATGCATTACATTCAATATTCATGAATTACTTAAGGACTCTGCAGGGTTCAGTTTTTACCATGTCATGGTAAATACCATCATATAGCAAAAAATTTAAATTTGCTTTTAATGAGAATGTTGTTGCAATTTTTTTGCTATTTTGAGCTACTGCTATAACAGACTTTTGCTGTAGGCTGTACAGTGTAAATCCTGCTTATAACGTTTTTTGAAAATCGCCATGATGAAACATAAGTGGGAAAATGTTTTAAATAGGAAATCTTGAGTATTAGTAAGAGTTAGGATCATGAAAGTAAGTTGTACTAAGCGGGGGGAATGATTTAAGTGGGAACATTATAAGCAGGATCCACTGCAGAGGTGTCGACATGAAGAAAACATTGAGGGGACTAAACGTTGCCAGTAGTATATATATACGAGACTCAAGCCTGTATCTAGTAAAGGATGGGTTATGTTGCATTGTATATTTAATTATTGGGGGCTCAGCCCCCTCACAAAATTTTTTTTGGGGTCTGAAATTGCTTCAGCCCCACCAGGTACTAGCGTGTATGATCCACTGTATATATGATGGTGAATATCTCATATTTTGTTATTACTTACCATTTTATATGTTGATTTGAATCTTTATTGATGCATCATATATTCTTTCTTTTCTTAGACCAGTATTACACTATAAAAGTTTCATGAAAGTTTTTTTTATAAAACTTGAAAAATACAACTAATAAATGTATCGGTTACATTTGAATGTAACAATAGAAAATTGGTGATTTTTTTTTTCAAATTTTACAAAAGATCTTTTATCAAACTTTCACAGTTTTTAAGAATGAGACTGGTATTACGCTAACAATCTAAACTTGTGTTTTTTTCTCTCTCTCATCCTACAGCCCTTAGCATGAAGGACAAAGAAAAGTCAAGCCATTTGACGTAGATATTTTAATTTTATTCTGGCTGCCTTGTTTGGAGATGAAAAAGAACAATGAAGATGACCCACCTAAGGGTGGTAAAAAATTTAATGTAAAGATATTGACTGAAGACTATATTCAAGCTATTCTGAGTAAATCACTAGAAGTAGTATCAAAAAAGATGGAAGGTGCGATGGCAGAATTGAAGAGCAAAATTAAAGGTGTAGGTACAATGATAAATGATTTAGAAAAAGAAAATGCCATATTAGAAAGATGTGTAAATCAAATATCTAGGCAGCAGGAGTTATTCGAATACCACATGAATATTCTCCCAAAAAGGACGGTTGGCGTAAATGTGAACATTGTACCCAGAGAACAATATGTTGGCCCATTGCCATTAGGCATATGTGATCTAGACAAGCACACAGGTTTTTCTAAATATTCTATTCCAGCCATGCAACCACAAGAAAATCCTGTTCCTTCTGCATCTGATGTAGGGAACAGTAAAGAACCACAAGCTGCTGGTACTGTAAGCAGTTCAACGAGCAAGAGTGATAGTACTAAATGCAGGACTGTATGCACACCTGAAATGAAAAGACAGGTCTTGAACTGTGGCATAATGAAAATGAGGAGACAAGGTGTTAAACGCCCTGCTGTTAGAATGCTGGATGCTACAGAACTTGAAGAAAATGAAAACTGGAAATGTGCAAAATAGACTAGCAACACCATCAATAGACCTAGCACAAGATTCTGTGATGCTCCTATTCAGAAGAAAAACAAATCAGAGCAATAAATCGCTGACATTTCCCACCCCTTGAACTAATGTGCTATGGTAATAGCTCATACTGCAGTCTGATATGCTTATCAAATTTGAGGAAAATCAAAAACGCGAAACTTGAGAGCCATCACATCCCGTGTGTCAATATAGGCTTATTGTCATACAAGAACAAGATTTACCTAGTGATATTGAGTCCCCGAAGCAGAATGCTTCGCATTGTTCTCAGCTGACTAGAAATGTTCTGCAGTAAAAATGCCCACAACAGAGTTTCCTTTACTTTTCTTAAAATTCTTGCCATACTACAGCAGCAATGTTTGTTCTGTGATGTACGTCAGTTTTTGGCCAATTCTACTTTGGGGTTGAGAGTAATGTTTTATGCATTAGTTAACTCTACCTGTGTTAACTGAAAGATTACACAGATAGATACTATGTGCTTATACTACCCCTAAGAAACTTACACATTATAGATATGTGCTATTTAATACAGAGAAATATATTATGTTGTAGTGGGTCTTGACAAACCCCAAGTTGCTATAGCGATTAAAATATCAGTATTGGCATCTAAAATTTTCTGCAATTACTGGCTCTGGAAAAAAATATATAGACCTGCTTCTTAAAATATTAAAATGGTGCTTTGTTTTTTTTTTGATTTGTCAAACACTGGTCATAGTGAGAAGATTTTTTCAGTATTTTATTTGAATGGGATTTAATTGGTGATATTTAATTTATGTTCATCTGCATTGCATGACCCATAGTAAATTCCCAATATACATTACTGTATATCACTATTTGACAACTATATTTTCAGTGCCAGAGCCGATTTGGTACTATTTGCCAGTGGGGTAATAAGAACATCTAAAACATTTGAAAACATGACTGGGAGGTTGATATTGGCAAATATAATGTTTTGATGTAGAAAACTTTTTGACACAAACGGTAAACCGTATATTGGGAATTAACCAACACATTTATTGGTTTTTCATGAGCAAATTATTTTTATGTTTTATTAGTTATGAATAAGGTTACAAATTTTTAATACCTCTAAAGAAACATGCAATATTGATTCTGCTTTTGCAATTTTATGAATGTCACCAGTCATTAACTGCGATTATAGAGCATAATTCCTGGTTGTAAGAGTGATGAGTATATGAATGTTCTTTTGTGTTAATTAACAATTTTGCTACTGCTAGCAGGCCCGTCATTTGGGGGTGTCAGGGGGGGTCCCCTGGCTTTTGAAAATACACTAAAAATGGTATAAATAAATATATATATATAAAATTATAAATACATTGAAAATATTTCTTCTCTCCCCCCCCCCCCCGGAAAAAGTTGAAATGACGGCCCTGACTGCTAGCAGTATTTGGCTCAATATCTAATTTTTTTGTGAAGAGGAACACAGGCATCTAACACATGTAGGTTTATTTTTTTTAAATGCATCAAATTATAAAGCCAAAATTTAACATGTGGTTCTAATCTTATAAAAAAAAATTAGAATACTGAATATATTGGTTTCAATAACCAGATTTGATAAGATAATTGCAGGGCTTCCTATTTGGGTCCAACTGATAGGATGCCACTGTGTGAATCAAGATGCCACAGTATGACTTTTTGGCCATTGGGCTTCATGTGGTGTGATTACAAAACAGAGGAACCTCTCAATGATGGACACTTTGGACAAAACATTTAAAAATGACTTGTAGTGTCTGATAATAGGTAATAAAATAAATTGAAGCCTATTGACATAACTCTGGAAAGCATATATCAACATGTGGTGTCCTTTAATGGGTAGTGTTCGTTATGGGAGGTTCAATTGTGTATTAATTTTTAAGAACATTCTTATGTAATTAAAATGAACTTGTCTTTTCTTAGAAAATTGCATGATGTTTGCAGTGGCGTAGCCAGGTTTTGGTCCGTGGGGGAGCGAAATTGTGAAAGGCGCCATTTTTTGTTCGTGCTTAAGGCGCAAACTTAAAATTACGCATTAGTGGAAAGAACTTTAAATTTCCAAATTTAAAAAAAATCAAATTTAATTTGTTTTCAGTTGATGTTATTTTTCAAATTAAATTAATTACCTTTCAATTGATTAATGTATTTTAATTTTTTAATTAATTTAAAAAAAATGTAAATTCCATTTTATGTTTTGTGTACTTATACAAATGCAAACACCAAAAAAACATGGGAAGTCACCGTAAAAGATAGTTGGAAAAAAATTTAGATTAAAATATAAAAAATGATAGGAGAATAAAATAAAAAGGAAAACAATTATTATCTCTCTCTAAAATTATTTCGAGATATGGCAGTACAGAGAAATCTTCATGCTTTATGGGCATTGTATAATATTTTATCATGTGTATATATTGTTTATAATTTTTGTTAACTGCATTTTTAATTGGGTTGCTGTATTTTTGAAATATATGACATCCATATCTTTATGGGCATCTTTTTCTCAGCCACCTCGTTGGGTATTTTGCCTGTTGTGGCGTTGTTTTTGTACTTGTACTTGTAACACTCTTATCGTAAGCAGGTATCACATGTACACTACTTCTACTCAATCGTGCATGTATTTCCAAGACATTTGTCTTATGGAATTTCTAACAAATTAATGCATGCCGGAAAGTTCTTTCTTATATTATGCGTGACCATAGGTGTATGCAGAACCCCCGCCCTCTTTGCGTACGCCAATGTGCGTGACCATAACGTATATAAACTGAAGAGCCAAAAAAACTGGTACAGGCATGCGTATGCAAATAAAGAGATATGGAACCAATCAGAGTGCGGCGCTGCGGTCGGCAACGCCTATATATAACACAACAAGTGTCTGGCATAGTTGTTAGATCGGTTACTGCTGCTACAATGGTAGGTTATCGAGATTTAAGTGAGTTTGAACGTGGTGTTATAGTCGGCGCATGAGAGATGGGACATATCATCTCCGAGGTAGCGATGAAATTTGGATTTTCACGTACGACCATTTCACGAGTGTACCATGAATATCGGGAATCCGGTAAAAAATTAAATCTACGACATCACTGCCGGACGGAAAAAGATCATGCAAGAACGGGACCAACGATGACTGACAAGAATCATTAAACGTGACAGACGTGCATCCCTTCCGCAAATAGCTGCAGATTTAAATGCTGGGCCATCAACAAGTGTCAGCGTGCGAACCATTCAATGAAACATCATCGATATGGGCTTTCGGAGCCGAAGGCCCACTCGTGTACCCTTGATGACTGCACGACACAAAGCTTTACGCCTCGCCTGGGCCCGACAACACAGACATTGGACTGTTGAAGATTGGAAACACGTTGCCTGGTCTGACGAGTCTCGGTTCCAATTGCTTCGAGCTGATGGACGTGTACGGGTACGGAGACAACCTCATGAATCCATGGACCCTACATGTCAACAGGGGACTGTTCAAGCTGGTGGAGGCTCTGTGATGGTATGGGGCCTGTGCAGTTGGCGTGATATGGGACCCCTGATACGTCTAGATACGACTCTGACAGGTGACAGGTACGTAAGCATCCTGGCTGATCACCTGCACCCATTCATGTCTATTGTGCATTCCGACGGACTTGGACAATTTCAGCAGGACAATGCGACACCCCACATGTCCAGAATTGCTACAAAGTGGCTCCAGGAACACTCTTCTGACTTTAGACACTTCCCCTGGCCACCTAAATCCCCAGACATGAACATTATTGAACATATCTGGGATGCCTTACAACGTGCTGTTCAGAAGATATCTCCACCCCCTCTTACTCCTATGGATTTATGGACAGCCCTGCAGGATTCATGGTGTCAATTACCTCCAGCACTACTTCAGACATTAGTCGAGTCCATGCCACGTCGTGTTCCGACACTTCTGCGTGCTCGCAGGGGCCCTACACGATATTAGGCAGGTGTACCAGTTTTTTTGGCTCTTCAGTGTATGATGTCATAGTTATGCATGGTTTCAGTTGGAGAAGTTTTGCCATCTGTCTTCCATATTAGAAGTAAAACTGGCCGATGCCTGAAGTTTCGTGTTATGGAAATACCACTGTGAAAGCCTGCCTGCTTTCTGCGGGAAGGCTTTCCAAACGAAAGATCAGGTAGTACATTCGTATCTAGAAATTGAAAAAAAATAAAAAGACTTGCTCCAGTCAACTGCCACTGTGCCACTAGTGGGGTTCAAACCGGGATGAATGATGCATGATGCCCATACGATCGCACAGTGGTTATCATATATTACTAGATTGCAGATACACAAGTAGAGGGTGGCCTGAATCCAAAAAGGTTTATTAACCACTGCTTCAAACGAATTAGTGTGCGCCAGAAATTGTCGTATGTGTCAGTAATCTATTTAAGTATCTCTAAGGCATGTTTGTAATGCCACTGCTCATCTTCCAAATCGAAGTAAAAGTTGCAGGTGTATAAATCGATTGAAATATTTTTTATGTTTTATATTATTTACCCACTTCCTGTGGAGATACTATTTAAAGGGGACTTCTGCTCGAAGTTGAAAAACTTAAAAATGCATTGTGTATAGTATATGTATATTTATTTCTAGTGAAATAAATTCATACGATGTGTTTTATAACAAATCAGAGAAGAATGGAAATATGAGTGATGAATTGTACACAGACTAGCGCAGGGGTTCTCAAACTTTTTCCATCTGCTGTGCCCCATTACTTTAATCAATGTTTGCCCGCGGCTTCCCAGAGCAGTTTAACAAGAATCTCATTGAAAAATCTTCGGGATGCTCCGCGGTACCCCCGGCAAAGGTTGGTGACGCACAGTTTAAGAACCCTCTCGACTAATAAGCTCTAGAATTTTTCCCTTCGTAATTTGACCAGAGAGCCTTCGGGTAAGTGCTGGCAAACCTCACGACGCCATAGTTCATATTAGAAAACATCATAAGCCCTCGCATAAGCGCTAATTGAAAAACACTAGATAATTTTTTAAGAGTAGACTGAACGTTTCGTGGACACACTGTTTTTCTGAAATACTATTATTTATGTATTTTCAGTTACTTTTAAACTTTCCTCGTAATACATGGGCAATTTCAGGCCCGGTCCAGGTGTCTCAAGTGCAAAAGGGACTTCATGAAGATGAGATCCAGTTAAAATTTTTGGAGAATGTGAACTGTTAGGCAGGAATTTCTGAACAGGTAGAAGGCCTTAAAAAAGTCCCTTTGATGCTCGTAAGACGACCCTGCGTAGACCACCTATGTGTCGTTGTGGAAAATAAAGAAACAAATAACGCCCGGAATTCTGCTTTAAAAAGCGATGAGTATATATAGTGCATTTATATTATTTCAGAAATATATTAATGGATTCTCAAAGTGTGTGTGCTTGTGGCTCATCGCCACCCTTTGTTGAGGGTGGTCAACGCGTTGGTGTATTGATGCGTGCTCATTCAGTACTTAGTAGTGGGTTTTTTTTTTTAAATTAGGCCAGAGAAAGAGAGGGATTCTCAAACTGTGCGCTGCGGCGCCCTGGTGCACCTCCAATCTTTATCAGAGGTGCCACGGAGCGGTGATCCTGACAAAGGTTCTTCGAAAATATGTTTTGTTAAATAGCTCCAGGAAACTGGCGGAGATCGCGGATAATCATTGAATAGGGGAAAGGAACACCTCGGGTGGGAAAAGTTCGAGAACCCCCTGCGTCAGGCTATTCTGGGCAGTCACGGATAAATGATAACGAAGCCGGGGGGGGGGCACGGGTGCCAAAAGTTTATGAAACACTGGATTAATTGGACGGGAGATATACGTGTTATGAGTTAACAAACACACCGGCCATAACTTTTTCCAGGGAATAATTTCTCCGATTCGGCACACTGCTGTATAAACATAATGATGAAACAGTGATTCATAGAAAAGAGACACTACACTATGAAAAAAGACTATGTTTCTGATAGTCACATGTTAACATAAAACTATGCATTATCACCGTATATAATATATTACAATATATTGTCGTACAAACGTAGAAGACTATAATTTTCTCTCCCATTCTCTGCATATCACAGCGCTATTGACCCAAGATTATAGGTTTTTTATTTACCCACCTTTAAGAAAAACTCTTCCAGAACCCCATTTTGGCCCCAAAATCTTGGGTTTTTTAGGGTTCAAAATCTCATAGCAGTTTTCCACCTTTTTCTAGTCTTTGACACTGTCCTATACACAAGTTACAAGCTAGTAGCTCTTGCCAAGGCACCAGCAGATAACGTGGCATTTCTAGGCACTATGAATCTAGCTAAGTCACCCATACATAAAGTAGTATTTCTAGGAGCTCAAGCTCTACCTAAGGCACTCAAAGAAAAGGCGATACTTCTTGGAGCTTGAATCCTAGTCATTACTTCATAGGTTCAGTGGTCTGTCCACAATAGGTTCCTGTGCCTAATTTCTTCAAAAGGCGCCTTAGTCAATGCTCTTGGTGGCCCTTCAGAACAGAATGAGCTTTCGTGAACTCCATATCCTCATAGCTATGAAAGGTATTTCTAGGAGCTCTACCTAGAACTACCAATAGCAAGTGAAAAAAGTTAAAGCTAGAAGTGGGCAAGATTCTGCCCTTTAATAAAGGTGGGTAACAGAAGGTTGATCTGAACATGCTTCCAGATGAAGAGCTTGAGAGCAATTGTCAAAAATGGTAATGAAAACCTCAACTTTCTGATTTCCTTCTTTTCTGAAGGATTAGTATGAACCCAATCACTGTGAAACTGCAAGAAGTGCAAATATAAATGTAGATTTTTTCCCCTTACTCATCATTTTAGTCAATGAAGGTGGAAAATGAAAAAGTCAATATTTTTCTAGTTTTTTTAAAGATTAAAAGTCATTTAGAAAAATTGGCGCCAGTGTAGGCAAAATTTCGATTGGGGGAGCAATCACTCCCTCTGTTCCCCCCTGGCTACGCCACTGGATGTTTGGTATGCCAAATTTCACTTTGCTATGCACAACTAAAGCTTTTAAAAATAAATGTAGTGCTTATACTTACTGATCTGAATTACACGATCTGGATAACTTAAATGAAAGGTGCGTGGCAGCATAGGCAAATTCACCTTCAAAATATAAACTGTCAAAAACCTAATTGAATGCTTTTTGATAATGTTTTGAACACAACAGGTATATAACATGATGAAAAACTTACTTTTTTGCATAGTACAATGTTTTATTTTTAAACACTAATTTATTATAATTAAAACAAAATATTAATTATAATTTGCAATTTTGAATTTTTCAATATATTTTCAACATTTTGAATTTTTTCTTATGTCTAGAACATAAAATATAGTTTTGTGGTTCATTTTATCTAAGCTACCGATTACCTGTGTTCAATTTTCTAAGCGGAATAGAGCTGCTTATTCAAAATATGTATGATAGGGACACCACAGAGTTAGGTTTTAGACTTAGAAACTATAAATCAGTATTAAAACAGTAAAAAACTTATTGTCAATGTTGTCAAATAGTTTTTTAACGTGATAAATATGCTAAATAAAAAAAACACTTATGTATATTAAAGGGTTTTATATTCAGAATTATAATTACTGAGAATCTGTTTTGATATTTTAAATTTTTCTGATCTGCCTAAAATTTTATTCCATGTAAAAATTCTCACACAGAATCTGTTAATACACTAATTAAACTCATTTATTTTCATCTAAAAATTTCTTAGAGCTCAGGGTGTATAAATTCAGAGTTTTTTAAAGAGTATTTTCAGCCAAAGCAGAGCAGACAGGACTTGATACCCAAAGCATTTGTTTTGCACATTTAAAATCAAATACAGTTTCAATTGGAAAACCATTGAATTATATAAATGCTAGTAAATATACCATATCATAGTGCAGAAGTAAGAATAATTAAGTTTGACCAAGGATAAGTTACAGGAGTTCCTTAAGCTTCATGCACAAGCTAGCATTGCCAAATTAAATGACATTTTAGTTCTACAATTTAGTATTTTGATTGCTAGATATATTTCAATGTTATGCACAATAAGAGTATCTCTCTCTGTGATTATATAGAAAATTTAATAACAAATAATCAAAACATTACATATATGATGTAATAAACTTCTAAAAATTTTAGAATCATTAAATATGTATTCTTTGTATAACATAGTTACTTTAAACATTACATGCAATTAACGTGTGCATTTCCAATGGGAATTTTTATATTGAAAAACAATATTTGAGGTTTTTGATGGAGGGTTTTTGACATGACAATCATCTCCAATCAGCTCTGATCATAATCTTGTTTCGTCTAAACTTAATATTGTTCATTTCAATATTCGTAGTGTTAGATCGAAGTTCAATATTCTTTTAACATATTTGAATTCAAACATTAACATGATCGATGTTCTTGTGCGCTCAGAAGTATGGGCTTACAATGATGAAGCTGATTACTATAAAATTTCAGGATTTGATCTGTTTTCTTGCTGTAGATCATATTTCTGGTGGAATATTTGTTTAGTGAATTGATTACATCTTTGATTAAAATAAATTAAATAATTGAAGTAAAATCTGTTGAAAAAAACGGGAAAAACCGAGACACTTAGAAAAAAAGTCAGGACGGCCAAACACCACCCCCCCCCCCCTAGGAAATACGTGACGTATAGTCACGATAAGTTTTACTAAGTTATGTAATATCAGCCCATTGCTTAAGACTAGTTTTACAATGTGTAAAATTTTCAATTCAAGCAATGAATAAAATTTTCCCCGCAAACGTCAATCATTTTGAGGGACAAGCCAACACCTATAGCAGAAAACCTCCGCGTGAAGATTTGAAGTAACCCATTTCACCTGCAAGGCCGTCTTAAGAGTATCATGGCCCCCCGGGCCAAGTGGTTTTTCGGAGGTTCTTCCTGGTAAATCCATGGCTCCCACATCCTGGAGAGGGGTCCCTTCTGTAGTTAATTTATAGAGTGAAAAAGCAAAAAATGATAACTGCGAGAGCCCTGTCAGCCCCCCCCCTTTGTGGGGGCCATGGGCAAATCCTTAGAAATTTCAACCGAATCTCATTTTTGTGTGGCCCCCCCTCTTTTCGAGTGCCCGGGTGGGCCCATGCGTTAAGACGGCACTGTTCACCTGTAGCCAAGCAGTGTATTCAATGACTATAGGTGAAATTAGAACTCCTTAATACATTTATTTAGTAACCATATATTCTATTTCCCACAGAACATTTGATTGCTGAAATTTATCATTTTTCCTTAAATCTAATTTTTCATATGCATTTGTCCCCACATTTTCAGCGCGGGGGAATTCTGTTAGGTTGCCATGTCAAGTCTCCGACACGATCTTTTTTTTTTAGTCTGCTTGGTGGTCATTTCCGAAGCGATGATGAAGTGCTGCAGCAACCCTGTAGGACCTCAGCGAGGACCAAAATGGCTGATGGTTCCACTCGTATATGAAGGCGTCTTAAGGTGAAATAGACGACTTCAGTGACGTTACGAGCTTCGCGCGGAGGCTTTCTATAAGAAAGTATTAAGGCGCGTATACATTAGCGCGATTCTTGAGCTGTTTTCACTGAACCCACCTGGAATCGGTTTTTTTCAACGACACAAAAGAAGTTTGTACCCATGAGCGGATTAGAACCGTTACAGGGGGTCGTGCGTTGTAGGATTTTAAAGTGCGATTTCACTGCGAAAATACGGAATTAGTGGGGTTTTCTGCGGCATCAATAATTTTAAAAATTTAATTTTCGAAAACTATTAATCTTGTCTTAGAGAAAAGCCGCCAAGAAAATTTAAAATAAATAAAATAAGCCGGACCTATTTTTGAGTTAGGTATGGGTATAGAAGCATATCAGCAACTTTTTACATTTTATCAAGTATGAAAATTTGTCATGTTATTTTGTGATATTCAACCGCACCAATCCATAAAATATAAGATTTTTTTAAAATTTGTAATAACTCGTTAGAAATTGAGTCGTTAGAAAAACTCTACTACATTGAAGAAATTGCGTAGCACTAATTGAGGCACTTTTGGACACACAAAGACGGATTGATACCTTGAACTTTAAAAAAAAAATCCAAATACAGTATTTAACACCTTACGGAAAAAAAATGGGCAGTGTCAGACACTGATTTGATATTTTTTCGAAAATATCAATCATATATATAGGGAGTAAATTGAAAATAAATTTTTCGCACTGTGAAATGCTGCGAAGCTAAGCATAGCCGTCAGCTAATCTTTTTTTTTTTTAACACGTTAAGTAATGGGGTTATGGCCCCCGAGTAATAGTATAGACGGGAAAACAATAGGGCTAACCTATTGTTTTTCCTTCAATAATAATGACTCGCCACACTGTTTAATGCCCTTTCTTCAAAGTGACAAATCAGTTTGAATTTTTTTATAAAAATGGACTGACATCAGCAATGTAGAAAAAAAAATTAATCCATATTTGACTCCGGCTCGTCAGATGTCGCCTGAGGAAGCTTATGTTGCCTACAGGGTTATGCCTTAGGTCCATTGGCCGCAAATTACTGGCGAACCGTTGATCCTACAGACATATTTCTAGTTAAAGTTATCCGAGTTCTATGCGTTATTTTGATACGTCATTTATGCTGTGTTATTAAAAGAAATTAACTTGGCTACCGTCTTAAAAAATCCAATTAGAAAGTTATCGCCATGTCTCTCATGAGGCAAAAACAAAATTCATGCTTCTATGACCAGGATCGCACTATAAAAGTTTTAGAAAAGTTCATTTATAAAACATGAAAAATTAAGAGCATCGGTTATTTTTAAGGTTAAGTTTCACAAATGAACTTTTTTTTAAAGTTTTATTGTGTAAAAATAAAACAAAGTTTGCACTTTTGTAAGTGCAAACAAAGTAACTTTTACAAAAGTGTATTTCGCTGGGATATTTGAATTTAAAAAATGCTCCCAGCAAATATAGCACTTATGAAAAATTTAATGTTTTTGTTGGCCTCGGGGAGGGGGGGGGGAAGACACGGCAACAACTCTTAATTGGGTTTTTAAGACACGGTAACCATAAAAAAAGATTATTTTTCATTTTGATAATACTGTTCAACACTCATGGGTGGTGGAAGTATTTCGAACCTGTGGGTGCTCGTCTTGAAATTTTAAATGGGAAATTTCGATTTATATCAATCAATTCTGGTGTTGCTCAGATCCGTGATATAAATTACCGTGGGTGCTCGAGCATCTCGGCACCGACGCCACTGTCAACATCGATTTAGTTATCAAAGATATTTCAGTGGTTCAGGATAATTTTGGTTTGCTGATTCCGAATTCGGCATTGCTTTTGTCAGATTATAACTACCTCGAAAACTGGAGCCAATCAAATTTCAATGGTAATACCATATGCAGCGTAAAAATCATTATTTCAGTGCTTTTCATGACTCCTAAACGCACTGATATACCGAATTTGATTTTTTGAGGCCCTACCAAACAAATTCTCGAAAATTTCAACCAGATTTCATTTTTGTGAGGCCCTTCTTCGCTTGAGGTGCCCGGGTGGGCCCATGCCTTAAGGTGGCACGGATTGGATCTAGTTTGAGATAATACATACTCACAAAAATGTGATTTTTATGATGCTTATGCATTTACCATTGAAACTTAATTTTCGCTGTATCTTAAAAGCTAGAGCCAATCTGAAAAAATATATGCCAGATTTAGAATCAGCAGCCTCAATTTACCCTATAAAAACCATTAAGATTTACTTAAGAAATTTTTTTTTTTTGTTGAGCAGTGTAATCACGCAATCCCTTGCAATAAGAATGACGTCTTAAATCTACACGTTTTATTTGGATACTTTATTTAACTGGAAGTATGACTGTAGGATCAACGGCTCGTTAGTAATTTGCAGCCAAGGGACTTAAGGTGTCACCCTGTATATTCGCGACAGTATTGTGCGTTGGGTTTGTGTTCAGGCCCGGCGTCATTCTTTGTTTTGTGCTCTACACATTCGTGCCAAATTTTTATGTTTCTGATTGCCCTCACATGGGGAAATTTTCAAAGTCCAAAAACTTTTTCGAATTCACAGCCTCGCATCATTGATACAGGCTTGAAACCCAAAACGAATTGTGACACATACACCTCTCTTCAAAACACTTAGTTCACTCGGATCGGATAAATTGTTCTGAGACACATGATCGCGTTTATGGACGTGTCGGATCCGGAATGTCAAAAATCACGGCGCGCGTGCAGTTCACGACGTCCGGCTGCCACGAAAGCCAGAGTGGTACTGCCATAAACTTTCATCCTTCCTCTTTAATTACTTTTACGATCAAGGACGTAATATTGCGTCCAGAATGCCAGTGGGAATAAATTCAAAAACAAGTCTTTTCTTTCCTCTCTCTCATCACCATGAAACTTTGTTGCAACCAGTGGCGTCGGAGCCGGGGGTGGAACACCCATAGTGATTTGTTGCATGGATCCCAGCACCCCCAGAATTGATTCAGAAATTAAAATTTCCGATATAAAACTAAAGACGAGCACCCACAGTTTAGAAACACTTCCGACGCCCCTGGTTGCAACCCTATGAAAATAAAAGTTCTTTTTACCTCCGTGATGAGGGGAGGTAGAAAGCTTCCACTCTAAGGCTAAATAGGTTCTACTATATACATGTACATAAGAGGAAAAAGAGAACAGGTAGGTGAGGGTGAAAAAATATTTCATACCTACTCTCATATCTTTATATAAGTATTATAGATCCCCATTTCTCCCCATTGATAGGGAATGACTTCTCTATATAGAGCCACTTTAGTGATCTCTGTTCTGCGGATCCTTCCAAGCGATCTAGAAATGTGTCCGGGCCGCTTAAGTGCTCTGGACCTGTGCCGCGCCTCAAGTGATCAGTGATTATGCCGCGCATGACCTAAGAGATCCGCGGCACATTCCCAGATTCCTTAAGGGCTCTAAAAACTACCACACGTCGCTCAAGGAATCCATAAAATTTTCCACGGAACGCTTAAGTGTTCTGGAACCGTATCGTGGGTCACTCAAGCGATCTGTAAAAATTTGCCACTTAGTTCATTTTTACAAAATTTGGTTTAAAGGGGCGGGCCACATTTTGTCAGCGTGCCATGGATTTAGCATATATGGCTAAGAGGGTGGGTCGGAATGAATTTCTTGAAAATAAATTTCGAGTCCTTAGCCTTCAAATAGTATTGAAATGAACAGAAATTGATTATAACAACAAAAAGGTATCTTCCGAAATGTAAATATTTTTTGCATCAGAAAAATAAATTTTTGACCGTTTAGGGCAGTGTTTCTTAACCTTTTTCGCCCATGGCCCCCTTTGAACCATATTTTTTTTTCTCGTGGCTCCCCGTCTTACCCCGAGTTTTCAACTCTCATCTAGAGGAAAGACACTATACGTATTGAAATGATTTTTTCAGTGAATTTATACTGAACGAAAATTTTGCAAAGAAAATTGGCCTCCAGACCAGTAGCCTAGAATTTATTGATCTCCCCGCTAGTCCGAGTTCTATCAGGACCGTCTCAATATCATGGGGGCCCCCCTCCTTAGGCAAAGTGATGCTATGGTAGTGCTTAAATTTAAGCGATATTTCCGCGCGCGCGCGCGATTTCTTCCATATTTATACTTCATATTTACCGGTAAGTGACAAATGTAGAAAAATGTAAACTTACCAAAACGAGTGGTGGTTATGCATTCCTGATTTATCACCATTTTCTTTAACCTGACCTACCGTGTCCTTATTGCATTAATGCCATATTTATCTGTATGTCTGCAATCATTAACTAACCTGCCTGTAGGAGCGACTTAAACACACATCAATGAAAATGTTTCAGAATGAAAAAAATTCCCCGGAAAAAAAAAAAAAAAAAAAAAAGATTCCAGAAACCTAAAAAAAAGGAGGACGAAAGGAAATTTTTAAATAGGTAGGAGGCTTGGGGGCCCGAGGCCATTTGAGCCGCACCCTTCAATAATTTCTGAAAAAACAATGCAATGCCCCTGCAATGCGTACGCACTTCAGTCCCGTATATACGAGACGACCAGCAACTCTTAGCTCCCAATGTTTTTATGTCGGCACTTCTGGTAAGTTGGCAACCCTACTTAAAAACGAGCAATAAATATTTTCGAGAAACATCAGTAATTAAATTAATACGTTCCTAAAAGAAGTGCATTCGTTTCACAAATTTTCATATAAACAAGTCTTTTATTTACAACAAAAAATAAAACTAACCCAACAGATTTCCGACGTCGTACATGTAAAATATATAGAAACCAGTTTAAACGATAACTAAATGAACATGACGAAACAAAGTGATGCCGCATGTGTATTATGCATTAACACACAGCGCTGTCTAACAATACATACTGCTCGATTTTTTGCAGTAATGAAAAAAAATTACATTAAAAAAACGAATTATATACTGTGTCAATGTTATGAAATTACGTAAGATACTGGTATTTTGTATCTTGAGGTTTCCTACTAGTCCTATCACTAACAATTTTTATGGCATGATTTTTTACATCACGAGAAGAACCATTTTCCATTCTTCGGGGTCCCGATTTCTTATTCAGTCTAAAATTTCTACCTTCGTCAGTACCATAATCGCTTTTTGCCATAAATTTCGCATGTTCCTCAATATTGGATCGTTGAGATGGAGTCTGGTCTTTGGTGTCCAAACGGTTGTTGTATCTAGACCTATTAGAAAATACTAATTTTATGTTGAAAGATGACTTAAGCGTATCATTTTGTCGAAGTTTTTGAGTCCTTGACTCTACAGGTTCGGAAAATGATCGATTCGTTACCTTAACGTTTCTTCCGTATTTTTTGTACGATTGTGTTGGTTCAATGGGATTGTTGATTCTAGTTTTGGTATTTCTAATTTCACGAAGTCTATTATCTGGAGGGTCTGTTGCAGATGGCATAACTGAACTTTCCGAGTTATCTACGAGTTTTTTTAGATTTTGAGTAAAAGGTTTTTCTGTTGCACGATTCTTGGCCTCTCGCAGCGTCGGAAAGTTGCTTTCGTCAAGTACAGGCACCTCTTGAATAGAACTCGATTCAAATTTTGTTTGGGTGGATCCTTTTTTAGAAGAATGCATTGTTGAGCTCTCTATTTTTGACGTCGAAGAGTACGCCGTGTTACGAACTTCCGGTCCTTGCAAATACATTGATGGGCTCGCATAATTTTTACTATAATAAACAAATGGAATCAAAATAATTTTAGGATCGCTTTCTTGTTGTCTTGGTCTCATTTTCATTCCATATAAATTGAAGTTTTTTTCGATTTCCGAGATGTTTAAGTCAGATAGACCGTCAGTATTTGAACATGAATGTATTTGCTGTGCAGCGAATGGAAATTCGAATTGGGTTTCGGCGCAACCCAAATTGCAAGTTTTTTCATTAAAATCGGGACATCGATATGCACAAGTAAACTGTGGATAAAAATCTTCTATATGTCTTGGCTCATTCGATTGAAGTTCGGATTCGTATTCATCTTCATTATGCGATTCATAATTTGTAGCTGCGTGGTTTTTGTTCTCTGTGAAGGCTTTTTCTGACGATCCATTGCTTTGTTGAAAACTTCCACATGGTGCCCGGTCTGATGGAGCACCTTTACTCAAATTCTCAAATACGAAACGGTCACCAATATTACTTTGACCCGCTGGTACATCAAACCCGATTTCAGAACTACTGACTGTGTGCGAAGATCCGTCAGATGACACCCCGGTGTCGGACGAAGGGCTATCGCATCGACATTCTTTATTCAGATTCGCGAACGCTTTGCTTTCAATTCTGAGATAAAACACAAAGTCATTCGGATCAAAACTAAGACCATGCTTTGGAGTCTGTTTTCCACCTTCTCTGTCTTCAATTTTACTAGAAATAGGATTTTGAAAGGTATGCTGGAAACTATGAGAGTCTGCGGGCTGACCGTCATACCCATTATACTCTTGGTAAGGTTGTGGCTGAACACATCTATCACAAATCATGCACACAGAAAACGGATTTGTATCGTTACTGGCAGCTGAGCAGCTCGATCTAGCTTTCAAAAAACCCAAGACTTGTTCCTTCATTCTTGGAAAAACTTTGACAGAAATATACGAACTAGAATGGTTCCATCTATTTTGATCAATCTTAGCTGCAAGGGCTTCGGCAAATTTTTCGAAGCCTATGCATATTGGTGGAGACGTCTTGGCTATTTTCACAGCTCCATAATTTGTGAACAGGGAAATAACCTCGCATTCAGTCAAGTTCATGTTGACTTGTTCGACGATGATGAATGAAAAAGTGCAGTAGACAGAGTGACTGGATCGCAAGATATCTTCTAGTTGCGAGTACTGATCTAGCAATGAACTGATGGTTGCAGCACCAATTTTGTCCTGAAAAAAATTATCCGTATATCAAATAATGCAAAAAAAAAAAAAAAAAAACCAATCCAAATCTATTTGATTAAATTTTTCTTAAAAGTTAAAAGTTCCCTATTTTTAATGACTCGCAAATGGATTTACTAATTTTTATGGTTTAAAGGTCATTTTTGATGTAGCAATTCCGGTTTTTTCGATTCAAATATACCCCATAAATCCAAAATTGAATCCAAAACTCAAATCTAACCAATGCCACTTTGCAGTTGTCACTCATATTTTTATATATAAGCAGGACCCGGCGACGAGGTAGCCACCTAGGGCGGTATATTTACAGAAGCGACATTTTTTGACAGAATTGTTATGACGGTGTTTTCAAGAGAGTTTCGCAGATTTTTTTTACACACCTAAATCATTTTGAATGGAAAGCACGAGTGCTTGAATAAAAAAAAAAAGCATAAGTAAATGCAATACTTTTGAAATGCTATTCAACTCTGCTATTCAATGCTCAATTCATCTCAATACACATTCTTTCCTGCACTTCCAAAAAGTGCTGCCGGTCTCTGCAGATAAGCGGACTAATCTTTTGCATCCATCTTTTGGGGAGGTTCGAAATCGCATAAGTGATGGGAACTTTAGTGCATCTAATTCTTCAGGTCTATACAGAAGCTGGTTTCTGAAAAATTATGCTTCTCTTCTTAAGGGATTTTTTCAACATTTTCGAGTTGGCTTTCCTTATGGTTGAATACATCAGCAAGTTTGGATTGCTTGTTAATCTTCCGACAAATGCCACTTTCGGCCAACACCGTACTAGAAACAGGCCTATTTTTAGCGTTGAGTGGTTTCGGCTGAGGAATGCTTCGACTCTTTGTATGCCAGTGGTTCTCGAAGTGCGCATTGCGGCTCTTAAGGGCGTCACGATGAGCTTGTGATATTCATATGCGCCTACTCGTAGCTTCGAAGTGGTTCTTTGTTAGGCTGCTCTGGAAAGCCGTGGATAAACATTGACTAGGGAAAGGAAGCCGCGGGTGAGTTTGAGAGTTACTGCTGTATATATATTTTTTTCAGAATCGTGTGACGACTTCTTGCAAACAAGGTGTCATAAGAAGCCGATAGCTTTATGTCATTTTTCTGAAGCGGTCTTCACGATGCTTCAAAAATATATTTTGCTTGTTTTGATCCGACTTGTTGCAATTTGAAAGCCCAAAATATCGCCAGAAACATCGACACCGAGTGCAGAGTTTGTCTCCGACAATGAACACCTCAATCTTTTTGGATATTTATTGTGTCTTTTCTATAGGATTAGACCAGTGTTTCTCAAAGTGGGCGTCGCCAACCTTTGTCAAGGACATGCGTTGAGCCGTTGACATTTATGATTGCCTATTCAGTGCTTCGAAGTGGTTCTTTTTAAGACTATTCTGGGGAGCCGCGGATAAACGTTGTTACAGCAAAGGAGCCACATGTGGCGAAAGTTTGAGAACCACTATTTCAAATTCACCCGTGTGATCTGCCCGTCGCAGAGGGTCGTGAACCACACTTGGGAACCATGGTATTAGGGTAATAGACAAACAACTCTTTTCAGATAGTCATATCCAAGGGACAGCAAAATTTCTATGACCGGCCTTGTTTATAGGAATTTAATATTTTCCAATCTACTGTGAACGTTAATTTTATGGGTTGAATTCTGATTTGAAACGTGAATTTTAATTATGTTGACTTACAATTTATGAGTAAATTTATGGATGACATACTTGCGTATTGAGATGTTCAACGGCGGTTTCTGCAGCTGTTTTACTGTAGAACTTAATGAAAGCGGTTAGCCAGATTGCACCATTATCTTCTTCAAACCGATATTGCTCAACACCATTCAGCTCTGTACATATGATCCTCTGCAGATCTTTTCGACTCATCATATTCAGCGGCAACTCGTCTACCAGATTAGCAATGTAGATGTACTCTGAAAAGTCCAAGGTGGACGAAACGCTGTATGCCATCCTGGAATTACGGAGATATTTAAAGCTTTGATTACGATAGGTAATTTAAAACGAATAAAAATTACTATGCTTTTAATGAGACGAACTGCATCACGCACCTTTAAAAATCCGTTTGCACGTAATATCTCGTCTAAAGTTGCATGGAAGAAATAAGAAATACTACTTAGCTTCTGTTGTTACGCTGAATACGGTTATTATGAAATCATACGAACCTTTGAAAAATGTTCTCAAAACTGTTTTCGCAAAAGTGTTACATTTTTCGCTTGTCTGTCTAGGGGCAGTATATTAAAATAACTTCGCGGAGAAAAAACTTGAATACGTCGTGTGTGGGGCATGTATTACTTTCCGATTGATAACTCATAATTTCACGAATCAAATATTACACTTTACTTGTTTCCGTTACATTATACAGTATTGTGCACCATAGCAATGGTTCCTGGTTATTTTTGACGCTCACGTCAAAGATAACCAGGAAGTTCATGATCCCCGATATTATTTATCACCTTATATAGCATTGGAACAATTTGATTAATCCGAATTTCAAGGATAAAAATAATCAAATTATCCAAAAATTCGAATTAGCAAAGTTCTGGTTTTAATACGTAATATCTTCTCCGACGGGTGACTCGTGGATCTAGAAACAAACAACTTTCACCAGGAGATGGGCCCTAGGGCCAAGTGATTTTTTTTTTTTGAGGCCCTACTTGGCAAATTGGAAAAATTTAACTACTTTTCATTTTTCTGAGGCCCCTCTTCTCTTGAGGTGCCCGGGTGGACCCATGCGTTAAGACGGCACTGGATGAAATGCATATTTCTGGTAAAACTAAATGTGCACACTCGCATCGAAATACAGATTACTATAAGCAGGGGCGGCTCGAGCTCACTGGCCGCCCGGTTACAAAGCCTCCTGAGCCGCCCCTAAAGACAACTCTGGTGTGAGGCTGAAAGGGTGTTTTAGTCTGGGGGAGACTATTGGATAAATGTGATTTATTATCCATCCGAAGTCGTACACGCACCGCTACCAGCGGTGATTGGCTGAGGTCGGTTTTCTGTGCTTCCCAACTTCGAAGTGCGAATGCGAGAATATCTCCCCGTTAAAAAGTTTCGCCACAGATAGAATATTTGGCCTGTTTTTGCTATCACCACACTGCACACAGAATTTGTAATGTAGATGGCAGCACTAAAAATTCAACACTATATAGGCACTCGGACTGTTAAATACAAATACACTTCCGGCACAACTCAGCCGATAGTAAATTGCTCATTGCCGGAGTTGTGCTCAGTTTGAAAGGGAAAAAAGTCGAACACATTGGTTACCCGACAACATGTACTTGACCACACGCTCGCTTTTAAAGAAACTACCGTTTTTTGGCGCAGAGTAATTTCAGTTCTCAATTATGCGAGATAACTCTTTCTACATTACAGCTCTAATTGATGAGCCATCATATTTTCTTTTAGGGTTAAATTTTTTTTTTAATTAATCGCAAATCTCCTACATTATAGTGGAACATTAACGCCAAAGTACCTACTCCAAGGTTCCTAGGGCAGAAATTAGGGAAGTGGATTCTGGTGCTCCAGGCATTGGATAAGTGAAAACTCGAATTCTTTCTTTGCCAGCTCCCAAAAAATTGCCGGTTGAGGGCATCCAAATGCACACTTACCCCGTGTTAGTTTTTTTTCTGGGATAACGGCCCCAGGCTGTTCCCTCAAGTCCTTTCAACATTTTCGTTGTCAAGGCATGGCTGAAAAGAGTTGCAACGTGTGGTGCCTTGTGAATTTTTATTACTCAAAAATTTTGAAAATTTGTGTCTAAGCCTATGCTACCGCCTCTTCCAACGAGTCGCGAGGGTGTACCGCAGCCCTTGAACTTATAGTCGGAGATTCTTAAACGAGGATGCATGTTATTCTAGTTTTCAATTCAGAGTAGAAAAAGTGGCGTTTCATGTGGCTTTTTCCTCAGCAGAAAACTTCACGAGATTTACATTCAATCGGGGACCCTCCTTTTCTACATTGTCAGTATAATTCAACTTCTGTTATAGCATTACCAAAATCAGTTTGGAAACACTAACTAGAGTGATTCATTTCTCTCCTTTTTTTGATGTGATTATAGTTTTTATTTTTGGGGAATTCCTACATGGGTGAAATGCACTGTATTGGAAGGAAAAGCGAAACATTCCAGGGGTTAAATTGGAACATTGATCAGACCGGCACTGATCTTCAAAATCATTATTCGGGACGGTAAAGTCGATTCCGTTACTATCAATATTTCAGCATTGGTTTCAAGTTCCTAGTTCATCGTTCAGGCAAGTTTTCATTTACATAACATAGACGCAGATTGGACACATCTTGTTTTGAACACTGCTCTTAGAAATGCAGTTGGAAAGTCTCAAATAAGACAAGAGGAATGTATCGATTTTTGTTATAATAAGGGGGGTCTTGGTCGATAAATTTAGATTTTACATTCGTGACCTGGTACCTGATAGAGAAGCGAACAAGAGGGTTTACTTTCTCAAAAGGTTCAGGTGGAGTTTTTCTCTGCGGCATTTTTTCTTGCAGGTATATATCGATTTTCAGTATTTTCATAGATTATACAAGGAATCTTCAGTTGAAGGGAGAAATAGGAAAAAAAAGCCAAGTATATATATATATAGAATTTCCTGAATATTTTTTCCTCCCATAGGGAAGCCAAAAATGTTAAAGATGTAATTTGAATACAGTTCATGTACATTAGAAGAAAACTAGTTTTCTAGAGCAGTATTTCTCGACCGCCAGGCCACGGCGCCTTTCTTCCCCCCTTTCATTTTCCGTTAAGCCAGGGCCACACTCGTGTCAAGCCTGGCCCAGTAGCCATTCGCAAATATTTGGTTCTAATATTTGCCTTCCCGATACAAAGAATCAGCAGCAGCGGCATAGGCTGGCGACAATTGGGCCAGCCTGGCTCAATATTTCTTGGTGAAAATTTGTTTCCAGCACAATTTAATAAGTCAATGCGTTATGAATGTTACCGTTCTTCGAACGAAGTGTGGCGAGACTAATTAGAAGATAGGGAAGGAAGGCGGCTCTTTTGACCTAGGCTGGAAGGTTTTGGTCGATCGTCCAGCCTCCAACAATTCACGATCATTGTTAGTGGTGAAACGGCAACACTATGGACACTTATCCAAGTAATATGTAGAACTCAGATATACATCCATGTTAAAGGGGTTGTATAATTATTAAAATAAGAAACTTAAGTTTTTATACTAACACCTTGTACTCGAAAACCCGATTAAAAAGGTGTTTCCCTGTCTTTCCTGAGGCCAGTAAAGAAAATTTCACGTTTCTAAGTGCAATATTCGCAGAGATATTTGGACTAAAAAATTAAGAATAAAAACTAACGATCAATGCTTTCTCAAAATTTTCTCCGATTTTTGAATTCAACTATCTCACTGTTACTTAGACTGGACAGGTGTATGGCCCTGGCTTTTGTTGTGATTTGACCAGGCCTTCCTTTTAAAAATATAAGTGAAACCGGGCAGGGGGTTTCCAAACGTTGAGGATCTCTGTTCTAGCGTTTTATAAAATTAAGTGATCCCAACAAATTATACTATAAAAGTTTCGTAAAAGTGTTTATATAAAACTTGAAAAATACAACCACTAAACTGATCGGTTGCATTTGCTGGAATGTAATCGACGAGCTTATAGGTTGTATTTTCAAGTTTTATAAAACTTAACACTTTTACAAAACTTTTAGAGTGTAATCCCAGCCTAAGAGTATTTTAGTTTTATAAAATAACTAGTTTCGCTCGCGTGGACTTGGTAATCTGAAAATTGCTCTTGGCGATGTTTCCTTCCACTAACATTTGAATCCCTCATGACAACCCCCCCCCCCGCCCCTTGGGTGTTGCATTTAGAAATTCCGTCTTCGCGAGTCCATATTATAAAATATAATACTGACTAAATTTCATATTTATAGCTTCGGTGATTTCGGCAAAGCGATGATTGTCCCATATAACCTTTGAGCCCCTCGACCACTTTATAGGCCGAATTTCGAAAAATCCTCCGAGTCTTTACGTCATGAAATAAAACTGACAAAATTTCATAAATATCGCTCCAGTAGTTTTGGGGCTCGGCACGATTTCTCTAACCCTTGAACCCCCAGGGGTCAAATTTCGAAAAACCCTTTCTTAATGGGTCTTTACTTCATGAAATGAAACTACTGACCAAATTCCATATACATAACTTCAGTTGTTTCGGCTCGGCGATGAATCAGTCTGAATAAGGACATGTCTATATATACCATAGCTTCCCAAACTTTTTGCTCCATCGCCCCCATCTTCAGAAATCTTTTTCTCTCATCACCCCCCAACTCAAGCGAACCCATAGGATCCTATGGGTTCATATTATAATCCTATGGATTATAATATGAAATCAACTCAAAAAGTGCAACGTTTTATGCCCGTTTCTATGCAACGGAAATCGGATGAGTTTGAGACGGAAGTTGGGGACGATTTCGTGGGTATGACTTTGGGTCAAGTTTTCATTTAACTCTTGAATATACAGTGGAACTTTGCTTAACGTGAGATTCGGTTAACGAGGAATTCGCATAACGGGCAAAAATTTTTTCGCTTGATTTTCGTTATCACAAATGAATTGATAGTCTACACACGTACTGTGGAATTGTGGGTAGCATTGTCCCCTATAGTCTCCGGTCAGAATGCTTCACTTGAAAAATGAACATGTGTGAATGGTGGGTCGATTGCCTTATTGAACGCGACTTTGAGGGACACTCATGAATAGGAGCCAACATTTGTCGAAGAGATTGCGTCCTTGGGAAAGACCATGGAACTGGAAGTACACGAGGATAACATTCAAGTGGTGTACTAGTGAAATAAAATGGCCAGGAGATATTTTGTACTATTGATTGAAGCCGTTTTATTAGTCATTTTTATGTGAATGACTAATTGTGTAACGAATTTTCATTATTTTCTATAGTAAAGTTTGATTCGATGTACGAGCGATTGGGATAACGAGCATGTCGGCAGAACAAATTCACTGTATCGGGAACCGTTCGACCTGCTGTATATCCATACAGTATAACATGTATGTAGTGCTCCCAACATATAGGCTCCGGCTCTCATTTTGTAGTGTGACGGATGCCTTCAATGGTCCTCCTGTATTGTAGATTGAACACTCAACCTCCTGCCTCCCATGTGCAACCAAATGAAAACATTTGCATGTACTGTACCAACCATATATTCAAAGTATGGGCCCTAAAAAGCACCCTCCAGAGCTGGCTGATGCAGGGGGCAATGGGTTTTATCCTTTGGAAAAATTGTGTTCAAGGCTCCGATATAGAAATCAGACAAGGTTTCAGCTAAAGGACTCTGGGATGAGTCATTGGAATCCATATGAGGGTATCCACCGGGGGGGGGGGGGCTTGGTTAAATTCGGTGGTTTAGTCCAGTGTTTCCCAAAGTGGAAAATATCGTCCTCGGGAGGGATGGAATGGTCCGGGGGGGGGGGGTGGTAGAAGCTACGGGTATAACATAGGATCCTATGGGTTGGGGGTAAGAAAAATATATTTCGAAGGGGGCGATGGACCAAAAAGTTTGAGAAAGTGGTTTAGTCCTTCAAATAAGTTTTATGGTGTCACAGTGGGAGGACTGACGGGTTTCCGGAAGTCCGGGATGAATCCGATCGATTCTTGCTGCATTAGCACCATAAATTGACAAGAGGGGGAGCCCGCGATAAATCTCAGTCTGGGCCCATTAAATATCTGCCCATTGAGGGGAGAGTACTGGATGTGAGGGTCTTGGTTTTATTGTTGGTAAAATGAATAAAAACGTAAATTTTTACTAATTATCATGGGGAGAGGGAATTGACATTGATCCAGCTTGGGGCCCCACCATAGTTAAGTTCACAGGTTTCATTTCGGGGAGTACTTGATGAATCCCATTGGTTTTTGTTGCTTTAACATTATAATTCGCAAAAGCGGGAACCCGCGATAAATTTAAGTATAGGGCCTTGATCACGCCTTAATTAAAAACACCCCGTAAAAATTACGATTGTGCAGATTTCAGACATACGTATGCCAACGTTACCGTAAGGGTGTTCTTCGTTCGATAAACATACCCAGTACTCGGGACTCAAGGTTGAAGATCCCTGATCGATAAGTAGCTGGACTGGAAGAGATCTCGGCAACGGGAGAAGTCCAGTGGCAAAGTTCTGGCGTGCATTCATTCATTGATTTACACCATGGCCTCCACATCCTGTAGCGGGGCCCCTAGGCTGGGATCCCTTGCGGGCCCCTCGGTCAGACTTTTAATGGACCCCTTCTGTAGTTAATTTATAGCGTGAAAAAGCAAAAAAATAACCATCCCGGGCCCCAGGGTTAGAGCCCTGTCAGCTGGCCCCCCTATGTAGGGGCCATGATCTATACAAGTGCAGAGCAAAATGCTAGATTAATGATCGCGATAAAGTAATGTATATTTTTTTATGATCACCCTTACACCAGAGAGAGAGATTCACCGATCTCTAACATCATACTGGAGAATTTTTGTAAGTGTTGTATGATAATTATATTTTCACTGTTTTTTATTACAGTATAATGAATCTTCCGATATAGTATCTCTAAATTTATAAAGTTTGATAACATGTAGACCACTGTTCTAAATGGACAATCATACAGGTTTGAAATCAAGAAAAAAATATGTGATCACAGATTAAGTTTTTCTTGCAGCTTTTTATCCGAAATTTATAACTTTGCGTTGAACATATTTAAATTTTTCAAAAACTATTGTAACTGGCAACCCCATATTTCACGCTTCTCTTTAGATAAGTGGAACTGCATTTATAAGTCAAAGCGGTATTAAAATGAAATATTTAAACCATTTGATTTTTCAAAACACGAGCACAATTCCGATTAAAAATATAAAATCAATTGCGATTTAGTATAAAACACAAAAACCAAATTCAACGGATAATTAAAACGTTCAGAGCTAGTCAACTTATTAATGATAAAAACTCTTCTTACATAACATTCGATTAATTAAGCAGCTTCACGATTCTGCTATGTATAATTATACTATATAACGATGAAAAAATTGACCTTACGTTTTCAAGGATACGGGAAATTCACAGTTCCAGAGAAGAACAACCTGTTACAGGAGAACCTCGTACTAATTCAAAATTGAATTTGGCATCGTAAAGCTGCTCAGTAAAATATTCAGGAGTTCACCTAAAAGCGGTAATTGGCTGGCAAAAATTTACACGTTATTTACGTCAGCGCAAGTGAAAAAAAGGAGGAATGAAAATGAACGAACGAGAGAGAAAATAAAAATGCAAACACACCAAAGGGAAAAAGGGTCTAATATTAATTAAGAGTGTATTTGAATTCGAATACTTTGCGCTTGTTACATGGAACTATAACTCGAACACTTTGCACATTAAAACGAATACTTTGCACTTTAAAACGGATTCTTTGCACTTATATTTAAAGTTCAAATTATCCGTTTTATAGCGGATATCATTGAAACTAAAGTGCAGTTCATTCCTTTAACTACAACCTGATTAAGTCATTAGTTATAGTTATTTAATATAATTACAATTTAATAATTAATTAATTAATTAATTAATTTACTCTGAACAGTAAAAGCCCGTTTTAATTAATCAATTAACCAACATGAACTTAGTAGTTCTTAACAGTTATTAATAATCATGATTCATTAATAATTAACTGATTGTATATTATTACGTTTTAATAACAATTCCTTTGTGTCGTTCTTTAAGACGTGTACTTTCACTATCGCACTAGTAGTTGCAGGGGTTCACAGGATCATCCCCCAACCACGAAGGTCACGCGACGGGGGAAGGGAGGGCTTACATCCCTCAAGGGACAGAGTCCGGGTCTTGTCTGGTCTTCAGGGGGAACGGGGCATCCCCGTAGCTCTTAATATAGTGACATCCATACTTGTTATGGGCATCTTTTTCTCAGCCACCTCGTTATGCATTTTGCCTGTTGTGGCCCTGTATTTATCTTTATACTGATTCACACAAGATCCCGCCACCATCGCGTGATATCGTTAATTAATTGTGAATAATTAATTAGCGATTTCGCTTTTATTACGTCATAAATAACACTGGGGAACAAATTTTTTGTTGCATTTATACAAGCACTTGATCGTACCCAAGATACCTATAAGATATTAAATCTTATAATAGATCTTACTAATTCGAGTTAGATTTCTTTCAAATAGTAGTTTTAGTTTTTTTTCTGAATTTATTTTTTCTTGCACTTTGTAAGCAAGTATTTGCTCTTATAACTCTTGCGTTTGTGGACTTCATGAGGGCAGCCTCGTTTGATGCTCCAGCAGTAGTCCGCCATCATGTTTTCGTCCCAGCTGCCTTGGTAGCGATCTTCCATCGTCTTTTGAAATCTTGATGCCTGTTCAACTTACAGCACCAAGGCTCTTAGGGAATTGATCAAGGTGAATAAACAGGAAATGAAACTTCACAGTCATGTTGCACCCGAGATTACGAAAAGCCAACAACATTCTAGTAACCAGAATCTCATAGTTATCTGCCTTTCTGTTACCAAGAAAATTTTGTATAACTGCCTTAAAAGACAACCGCTCCGACTTCTCCTTTTCATTCATCTTCGTGACAAATTCAGGATCACGCACAAGGGCACGAATTTGAGGTCCATCGAGCACACCTCCTTTGATCTTTTCGAAAGACAAAGCAGGAAAAGAAGAAACTATATATACTGAAAAAATTCACCATCACCATTCAATGCCTTAACAAACTGCTTCATCAATCTAAGCTCGAGGTGAACTGGAGGAAAAACGATCATCTCTCAGCTGACAATTGGATCATTCACAATGTTTGGCATGCCTGCTTCCAGAATTTTACCTTCTGGGTTCAGTGGTTGTCTCGAGCTCGGCTATTCCACATGCAAAGAAAGCATGGAAATTTTGAGGATCTTTTCTGGTGGCCAAGTAAGGTATTAACCATTTTCAGGTCTACACAAATGATCCAATTATGCAAGTCAATGACCATTTTATTGTCATGCGTTTCTCGCAAATTATCAGTTTTGACTACTGATTTGAATTTATATAATCGATTTGAATACAGAATTGTTTATCAAAAATGTGCTTATTTTTGGACACACACAATATGGCAGAAAAAAGAAACTGCCATCAAGTGCTTTACCAGCACAGCCGAAATCTCTAAACCCCTTTGAAAAATTCCATACATTATTTTTTATGAAGTAGATTTTTTTTTCCGTTTCTTAGGAGATGCAAAGTAAGGGGAAATTGAAAAACGTGTTCCATTGAGAAATCAGCTTTACAAAATGTCTGGGCTTGTCACTGCTAAAATAAAAAAACTTTTAAGAAGGTGAAATATCTCACATTAATGAGAGAACTAAGATATTATTATTCGGTTTGGATAGCATATTTAAAATACTCCATCAAAATGAAAGGGATGCTCCATATCTCTTTCAACTAAATAGCATACTGAAACAGATTTGATGCCACATCTGGCAATAATATCTCTTGTTCACCCAACACGCTCCCAATTTCCAGAAAACTAATGACAATAAAGCGCGAAAACAAGAATTACATGGAATTTCTATCATTTTATTTTTGTATCTTTGATGACTGATCCTTCCTGGTAAGTTTCTCTACTCAAAAATGAATTGAATCACTCAAAACAAAAAAAATCATACATTTTAGGCAATAATTGAACAATTTTGAAACGAAACAAACATCTTTATTGAAAATTTAATTTTTTATTCATTAAATATTTTAATTGGAGCATAAAAACATGTAAGTACATAAAAAAAATATTCGGAACAGTTTATTTGTTTCATAATATAATTTACAAAAATTTATTGTGATCATCTTCAGTTCAAGAAAATATAGCCGTTATTCAACAGTTCCAGCTTTGAATAATTGAACTTCGTTATCTTGACAAATGAATAGATTTTTAGATGATTTTGATTGGCAAACATCCGTTGTTTTCTCTATTTAAGCATTAAGTTGTTCCTGTTAAAAAATATATAAAATACATAAATTTATTTCGGCCTCTGTCAATACAATAAAAGATGTGCTCCGAACTTGTGTGATTTGAGTCGCAGGCGGATTTATGGGTTTGCAGCCTGCGAGCTATTCAAAATTTGCCATTCCCTTTCCTCTTTATAATTTTATTTTCTTGAAATAAATCGCTTAAATTTGTCGCCCCTCCGCATTTGCAGCCCTGGGGAGTTATAGCCCACTTAGAGCCCCCTGTAAATACGTTTCTGGGTATAAAGCATAATTCAATAATTCAATAATGTATACAGGATAGACACTTAGCAAACAGGAGTCATGTCATTTTACTGGCGAACCGTTGATCCTAGAGAGGTATACTTCCAATTATAAAAGTTTTCAAATGACGTGTAGTACTTAGATTATGTCATTCATGTTTCAAGGGTTGTATAGTTATTAATTATTAAAATAACAATAAAAATAACTTTTTATATACAGTCCTCGTGTGCCCGAAAACCCAATTAGAAAGTCGTTGCACTGTCTCTCTTGATGCCAACTAAAAAGTTTCATGTTTCTAAGTGCCATATTCATTGAGATATTCGAATTCGAAAAACGGAGGAAAGTTAGGAAAAAAAAACCCAGCGTTAATTGCGGGTAAAACTGTTTTTCCGCATTTAGAGCTGTTTTCTCACAACTTTCCTCCGTTTTTCGAATTCGAATATCTCAGTGAATATTGCACCTAGAAACATGAAATTTTTCTTGTTGCCATCAGGAGAGACAGGGAAACCAATTTTAAATTGTGTTTTCGAGCACACTAGGATTGTATGAAAAGTTAATTTTTTTTTATTTTAATAAGTGTACAACCCCTCGAAACATAAATGACATATCTGAGTACCACACGTTATATTGAAACTTTTTCTAATTGGAAGTGTACCGGTATACTTGTTGTAGAGGCCTCTAGGATCAACGGTTCGCTAGTAAAATGCCATACTCCCTGTTTGCCACGCGCTATGTACCTACGAAAACTTAGTATCTATATATGAGGCGTTCAGAGCTAAATTGGATCAAGTCCATAAATTAGAGTTTTGAGATAATCAAGGTTAACCTTATTGACACTAGTTGAATCCTAAAGTGATTTAGAGGATAGTTTTCTTTTTATTGATGTGAGTATGAAGACTAACTTAAATATGGGTCATAATTTGAAAATTCAAAAACAATAATTAAGGTCGCAATTCAATTTTAAATCAGAATTTACCGGACTTGATCCACTTTAGCTCTGAACGCCTCATATACACATGTGTATATATATATATAATTTTATTATCATATAAAATATTATATAAATGTTATTGATCAATATTGCTATATTTCTTACAATCGAGAAAATGAATGAACAAACCTGCTCCTTTTTTTCGGTAACATATGCATGTTTTGGGATAGCTGTGTACAAGTGAAACTCTGCATGACACAGCCGAACTCTGAATCGAATTCCAATCCCCCCAAACATCGTTTAACTGTAAGTTCTCCATTTTCACATTCGTAGTATTTATGACAGTTTCTGTAATGTTGGTATCGACCTTGTGTCTTGGGGCAAGTGAAAGCTGAAATGATATAACCAGTAAAACAAGAGATTTTTTTCATTTATGACAATCGTGTGAGAAATTTGCGCTAAAATTTTTGTGAACTAATAATTTTTCATGTTTTTACTTCATAAGCCATCAGGAAATAGAATTTTTAAAAAATTTATTGTAAACCATTTTTTACAAAAATATATTCAGTGATCTTGTTTGTTGCGCCATCTATTGAAGATCAATGGCAGTAAAATACTACGCAATTTTATCTGAGCTGATAAATATTTGCGTTGTTACTTGCATTTCGTGGTAAGTTATTCCTCTTTCCAGTTTTTTTTGCCCCGTTTTTTTTTATATGTATAGAGATAGTTGCCATCAAATTTTGTTTCAAAAAAGTTTTTACCATGTATTTCTTCTTGTGGCCCTCGGTCTTAATCAGGCTCCCGACATCTATAGGAGCGAAAACTTTTCTATTTATTGAGGTGGTTTCAGAGTAAATTTATGTACAGAAATTTTATAAACAAGGTCATGGTCCAAGGGTCTTTCGGTGCATAAAGAGATAGTTTCAGATGACTTTGCATAGTAATTAATATCAATTTTTTTTATCTAGACGGCTCCCAGCAGGGGCGTAGCCAGAAATTTCGTTCGGGGGGGGGGGGAGAACCAAAGTGATAGAACAATAGAATTGGCCATCTTTTTCCCTTTTTTCGGTAATTTTCTCACATTTCAGAGGGGGGGGGGGGGGACCAGATTCCCAAGTCCCACCTCCCCTGGTTACGCCCTTGGATCCCAGTGTATTGCTTGGCCTCATGATGCTGTTAAGATAGCTGTCTCTGGACTTCTGGGCTATAGTCCACATCATAGGCATACGCAGAATTTTCTCGAGGGGGTTTTCAGATTCTTTTTCCTTCTGAGGGGAGGTTTACTTTTTCTCCTGCAAAATAACACTATAATCTTGGCTGAAGGGGTTGGTTAGAACCCCAAACCCCCTCCCTTGCTTACGCCAATGGTCCAAATCGGAGTGCATCCACCTCGTGGGATTTTTCTACGATGGAATCTAAGAGTATTCACACTTTTCCCACCATACTTCACTTCATTAGCGTACGCAAAGAAGGGCCCGGAGCCGAGTTATAAAAGTGTTATTTTTCAAAAAAAAAACGTAAACCCCTCCTCCTCAGAAAAAAAAATTGAATCCACTCTGAGAAAATTTTGCGTACGCCTATGCTTCACTTATACACTTTACATCCGGTGGTGAGAACTTGTGTGCTTTATCACCAACACAGTGCGCTGAATATTATGCTTGGAATATGAAGTACTACTGCGATCTACGCAGTGAATTAGAATATATTTGACGAAAAAAAGTTGAAAACACGTGACGAATATTTATAATTTTAGTCATAATCATCATAATATAATTTATGAGTTACAAAAATAAACTTCATCCTGAATTCCATAGTAAATAATAAAAAATTTAAAAGTTCTTTGAAGAAAGTCGGAAGGCAAAAAAAAAAAAAACACAAAAAAAAAAAAACGGGTCATATGGTCACGCTACCTTCTGTGCATTTGTTTACACCTCTCTGAATTTAAATTGATGCAAAATAATATTTCATTACTTACGCTGCTCTAGACATTCGTGTTCACACTCATCAGCAGTTTTAAAATTATTGCCATTCCCTCGGCATCCACCATAAATAAAAGTTTCGCACTTCTCTGTCTCATTATTATAATAATACCGATGTTCTTCAGCTCGGCAAGGACCAGGTTCAGGATCCAAATGACAAACATGTTCCGTGTCTTTTGGCCATGGACCTATAAAAAAAAAAATTATTAACAATTAAGAAAACATTTAAGAATCTCCCCGAACTTTCTATAATGTGGTCCATTTCCTTTATAAAATAAATTTTATAAAAAAAATTTGAATATAAAATTTATAAAAGATTTTTGTCAAATTTCATAAAAGAAATTTTATAAAACTTTTATAGTGTAATACCAGCCTAATACCAATATTTCTTTCTACCATCTAAGCAATAAAACAATGAGTTTAGGTATCGTAAACGCGGGTTACTTTAGCCCTGGAACCCTTCTCTGGGCCAAAACGATAAAATAATAAAATGTACTCTAATTACTGTAAAAAAAAAAAATCGGAACTAGTTTTTGCTAAGTAGTGGTACTAAGAAAGGCAACTGAGTGCTTCAGGTAGTTCACGAATGGCCGACTAGGAAGCAACAGTGATGATTTTGTATGCTGTGATTGGACGTGATTTTTTCATATCTCAAAAAACTTCCAACTGGGGAAGGGTTGTAGTCCAGCTTTATCAAATTAGGTAGGTGCCTAATTAGAAACACAATACAATGCTTTTAAATGTAGCATGATTAAAATTTCGTTTAATTTTTCATTTTTTCCGAAAAGATTAACTGAAAATTTAAGCTCTGATAACTTCAAAAATACACTCTACTTTGACCCAACATTTCAATGGGATAAAGAGGGTAACCCTTGGTAATTTGTTTGTGAGTAAACTTAAAAGAGTAATTATGCATTGAATAATTAAGTTTATTTTTTGAATGTCTATCCTATTCCATGTTTTTGTTTCCAGACTGGAAAAAGATGGCGTATAAATACAAGCGTTAACCTGGAATTTGAAGTTATGCAGACTACAGCAACGACCACCTTCACAAAACTGTTTAGATGCAATTAGATCTGTTGAAATAAACCAAAGGCAAGTCTCAGATAACTTTAAAATACCTCAAAGCACCATTGAAAACAAACATAAAATGTATATTCTAGCAAACCAAGTCATCCCAAGGTTTTTAGAGCAGAGGAAGAACTAGAATTTTGCTAGTCACGTGGCAAAATGTGTGACCATTGGTTCCTGATAGTTAGCCTTCAAAGCAAGGTATAAAAATTTAAAAAAAAAACCTTGTAGATAATTGCTATTTTTATGATCAATACAATTTGAAATATAAATTTTATATCAATTTTAATTCTAGAAATTGAAGTTGTATTACGAGCCCGGGTTCAAAAATACCCTTGCATTTTTTTACATACTCTAAGATAGCGGTTCTCAACTGTAGCTCCGTGTGCACTTCTCAGAGGCTCCGCGGCCGCTCCAGGGACAATAAGATAAAACAGTAAATCTGATAACTAAATATAAAAAAAATTCTGCGGGGCTCCGCCATAAAAATTTTGTACTAAAACGGCTCCGTGACAGAAAATATTTTGAGAACCGCTGCTCTAAGATACGAAAAAGTAAAGGGAAGTGAAATATGCTAAAGTTAGGTATATGTATACAAGTGTAACATTGGCCCAAAATGTTTTAATTTTTTAATTAGCTTAAATTAAAAAAAAAATCTGTTTTTTATTTACATTATTATATTACTTGTAAATATAAGATAGCCTATTGCCATAAAAAAAAGGTTAATGGAACTTAAAAGTAGTAATAATATTGGGTTTATTGGAGAGTAAATATGAAATTTTCAAAAAGGGTCAAAGTAGTCAACGTTTACGGTAAATGGAAAATGGACCTTACCTACGGTGGTATCATCGTAATCGGTAGGTGGGGTAGGTCTACTAGACGGTAAAGAGTGAATCACACCAGCTTGGTATCTAAAGACATCAATATTGCTATCCGATGCCCATGGATCCAATGGAGCTAAAGCAGTCAGCAATGCATATAGAAAAGTAATTCCAGTACCCATGGCTGCTTGTACTTCACCCAAACTCGATGGCAGACTAAATTGGTTTTTGTAGGTACCAAGAAAATATACTTTTTGATGTTTTTGATGATGTGGATTCACGATTTTTATCAATATTATTCAAAGTTAGAATGATGAGGATGGTGTAATTCGAGAACGTTATCTGTTTTTTTTATCTCGTTTATTGCTGACACGATCGTTGTTTTGTAATCGCTTTTTTATTTGTCTTCATTATTAAAATATACAATTTTTTTTTAATATTTCGATTCTTGGATGATGAAAGATCGATAAACAGACACGTGTTGCATCTGTTACAAGCTCAGGAGTTTGAATTCGAAACTATATCAACATCTTTATAGGGATATCAAGCGTTGGTATTGAATGTAAAAGTTAAATAAGTCACCGAAATTCGTTTGTGAATCCAGCTGATAGAGGGCAGCACAAACCGTATTTCTGAGCGTAGAAGATTTATACTTAGGCTGACCATATTTTCTAGAGAAAAATACGATAAATCGGGCTTTGAAATACAGGAGAGTACAGGACATTGCCAATTGTCGCCAAAAATAATGCCAAAAGTAAGCGAAGTTGCCAACTCATTCTAAAATCACAAAAAAGTCACCAAGGAAATGAAGCACCACTTCAAATTGTATTGAATTAAAAAAAGACAAATATGTGAAATAAATATTCTTATTTGTAGTCATAATTATTATCGCAATGTAATTTCTGGGTGGGGGAGATAATTTTAATCGTTAATTTAGGAATAAAAGTCAAGTTGGCTTCGTTGAAAATACGGGAAAAACTGGGATATTTTTGCAAAAAAGTCGGGACTCATGACTCATGAATCTATTTCGGAATAAGCTATAATTTTTAATATTTTCAAAATTCAAAAATGATGATATCAATTATGACGTTAAAGTTTGCATAGAAAAAAACAAAAAACTTGATCTTCATTTAATTCATTTCGAAAGATCTAACAATTTTAATTTCCACAAAGATTGTTTCCTCTAATTGTTTTGACAAGGTAAGTCTAACAGGTGGTCACCTTTAGTTCCGGTTATTGTCCTTTTGTCCTCTTTTTCAGGTTTCCGGTATAGATATTCATTCTATTTTTTTTTTCCCTCTTCACTCTGAAACATATATCTCTTTATTGGCATGAGCGTTTTTGCGTGTGTTTTTTTCCCACAAATTTTTACACGCTTTGACCAACGCCCTCGAAATTCCCAGACAAATCTAAGTTGTCTCCAAGCTACTTCACAAACATTTGGGCCGTTCAAGTATTACGTCATCATCGATGGGGGGGGGGGGAGGGGGGGGGGTGTTTCCGATTTGCTGACTTTTTTGATGACAAGGGGGAGGGGGGTTAGGATAATGCTTACCTCATCAACCACCCTTTATGAAAATATGAAATATTTTTAATGGCGTCTTACACGGTGCGCCAAAAACGAGAAAAACTTTTCGATAGTTTGTGGCCACTTGAGGTGACATCCCCCTTCTATTGATAAGTGCCTTACAGAGCCACTTTAGTGATCTCTAAATTTTTCGCGGATCCAAGTGATTTGAAAATGTGTCCGGGCCGCTTAAGTGCTCTGGAACTGTGCCAGGCATCACTCAAGTGATCCGTAATTATATGCCGAGGATCACTTAAATAATCTGAGAATGTGCCGCGGGTAACATGAGTGATGTAGAACCGCACTGGGGGCTACGCTCTAAAACTACGTCACATGTCACTCAAGGGATCTCTAAATGTGTCACGGGCCGCTTAATTGTTCTGAAATTGTACCACGGGACACTTAAGCGAACTGTAGATGTGCCGCTTAGTTCCTTTTTTTCACAAAATTAGGTTTGAGGAGGGCAGGCCGCATCAGATAACCCCCCGGGGCCATATTTGGTCCACGGGCCAAGGGCCTTTATGCGATTTATCATTGTATGGCTTAGAGGGTAGGTCGCAATGAATTTATTAAAGATAAATTTCGAGTTCATAGCCTTCAAATAACATTGAAATTAACAGAAATTTATTATAATAACATATAATAGGTATTTTCCTCCAAATTTCAATTAAAAAAATATTTTTTTTGCATTAATAAAATAAATTTTTGATTGTGGGAGGGGGGGGGGCATGAGCCCCCCTATTTCCCCCCCCCCCCCTTCCGTGTACGTGTCTGATCCCACCAATATGCGTTAGGATTCAGAGGGGCAGAGCTGATGACGAAATTTTGCTGACAAGGGTGGGGAGGGGGTCAAAAATGGCTAAAAGTTTGCTGACGTAAATACTTGAACGGTCCCTAACTAGAGTCCAGATTATACGCAAATGCATTTGCACAAATTTCGACCTTTTCCAGTATTACACAAATGAATAAAATTGCATATTTTCTTCACATTTTTAAACATAAACAACGTCACTGATCGAATCCATCATCGTAGGCTGAAATTTGAGAAAAATTTCTGGTAAATTTATTGACAATTTATCATATTTACCAATACGAGATGGGAGTTACACATTTCACATAATCACCGGTTTTTGCGAAAAACAAAATTTAGTAAACTTACAAAAATATCTGGAAACTATCCCTATAATAGCCGGTGATTATGCATGATAACGGATTTATCAAATTTCCGTAACATACATAGCGGAAAAGTTGTGGGTGGTTTATCCTTCTTTTGGAAGCAAAAGGTGGCGCCATTTGTTGCGAAAAGTAGGGAAAATGACGTCATTAAGTGTGGGCACGCAGGCTTACTCTTTCCTCAATTTTCGAATTTGGTAATTCTATGGGGCCATTCAAGTATTACGTCAGCAGATTTTTAGCCATTTTTGACCCCCTCCTGTCAGCAAAACACTGACCCCCTCCCCCCTTGTGAGCAAAATTTCGTCAGCAGCTTAGAATATTTCATATCATGAATAAAGGTGGTTGATGACGTAAGCAATACTTGAATGATTTGTGTCATGCGCTTAAGAGGGTCCCACACTGGCATTGATAGAAACGATAAAATATTCCGCTTTCATGATTTTTCTTTTTTGTAACAAAAAAAAAGAATTGTGGAAAAAAATGCCATTATGTCAAAAAAAAAAAAGTCAAGTTGCTTGCTTTCAACAGTTGAAATACATATGAAAGCTAAGATAGCTCAAGAAAGGGGAGGGGCTCCTACCTTTTAACATAGTGAAAAACTTTCTTATATAGAAATATTATTAAAAATGTTATTTATCCATTGATTTTTTCAAATTTTTACCTCATATATTTGATTGCGTATGCTATCCTATGCCAGTATAAAAATTTGCATATCTTTAATATTTAATGTTTTACAAATTTTCAAAAAAAAAAAATCCATTGGAAACAGCTTGCGTGCATGATAAACTTGCATGCAATGAATGAAATTGAATAAAAATTGGTTCAAAATAAAGGAAACTTTTATGTTCATAAAATGACGGGGTTGTATAATAAATTTTTTCAGAATTCTTTGAAATTTAAAATTTGCAAAATTTAAAATTTAATTTTGAATAGGATTGAACCGATAAAATCTCAATCTTTTGCATCATTTTTGAACTGAACAGTTTTCTTTATTTTGAATATTTTTTTATACAATTACATTCATCTCATGCTAGTTTATCATGCGCGCAAGCTGTTTCTAATGCATGTTTTTGGAAATTTGTAAAACATTAAATATTAAAGATATGTAAAATTTTATACCGGCATAGAATAGCATAGACGATCAAATATATGTGGTGAAAATTTGAAATAAATCAATTCATCATTACTAATGATCTTTAATTCTCTCATCAATTTTCGACTATTTCCTTTATCAATTCTGAATTTTCATTAGTTCTCCAATTATTTTTTTCATTACTTTCAAATTTTCATCAATTCGGAATTTTAATTATTTTTGTGTTAATTTACACTTTCGTGCGATGCGTGAATTGCAAAAAATTATGAGTACACATTTGACATTTTTCATCATCCTATCACATTCTGTAATAATGCGCATGTTTTTTTAATGCTGATCTCCCCCTCCTTCCCATATACATATTCCCATTACATAATAGATGCATATTCGGATTTGATGAAAATTAAAAATTGACGAAAAAAATAATAGAAAACTAATGAAAGAAATAATCCATAATTTTAACAAAAATTTGGAACCAATGAAATTTCAAAAAAATTTAAGAAATAATTCAAAACTTGAGCGAACACAGCCCGTGGAGGGGCCTAGCGTCGAGTATGGACGGTGCTGTTTACAGAATCTGAATTAACATTCAATACTGTGATATCCTGTGTGTGTTTTTTTTAAATACACACAAATACATGAATACAAATAATATACAAAATAAAGGCAAGACAACAAAAACAAAACATACACCCTGCAGCTCTTAGGGACCTAATCGGCCCGTCCAAGAGCTTAATAAAAATTTTCAGTAGTCAATAAGCAACAGTATTATGTAACACTCTGTAAATACATTTCAGATTTTTTCCTTTTTTTTAAAAATTTAATTCAAAACTTTTCTTGAGTACTTGTTTTATACTCTCAATGAAAAAGTTTCGAAATTTGAGATAGAATTTCCAAATGTAAAAAATTCTTCCTTGAGATGTTTATTAAATCTTACGTTGGACAATTTTTTTCCGAAATCGTTACAAATTTCTGGTCCCAGGTATTTCACATTGATCAGGCCCGATCCAGAAAGGGACCCCTCTTCCCACGAGCCTGGGAGCTCTTGGGGAGTGGGGAGATATAGTATTTAACAATATATATAATTACAACAGTTTTCTCAATAAAGACTTGAGGAAATGGCTAATGATTGTGATTTACGATTAAATGACTGTTTTTACAGCCGAAAAATGCAGAGGGGAAATAATGGTTACGCCCACCCCCCATAGAATACGAAAATATCGATTGTTATCGCCTGATTTGATTCCAAAATAAGTCATACCCATGATACATCTCCCTTAATTTACAACTGCCATAGATACTACTCTTTCATACTCATTTTAAGCTTAGATTTTCAATGGATACCCTTCCATCTAACTACTAAAAGCAAGAGATAAAAATCGAATATAAAACGGTGGAATTTCGCATTCCGTTCAGAATATCAAAAAATTCCTATATATCAAAGTAAATGAGCAAAGCCGTTGATAAATGTATATGTATACATACATAATTTTTTTTTTCACTATTCATTCTATATTAAGACAGATCTTTTCAAAAGAATATGTGGGGGCTGAATTTTTTGTGTTGAAAAGTCTTAAAAATAGTTAATAGTATAGAAACTCTCGAAGTAACAATTTTTTTTCCAAAGCTCTGCCGCGTTTTTCTTATATATAACTTGAAAGAAAATGTTGTTTTTTGTTGGGAACTAAGTCGTATATGAGACCAAAACCTATTGAAAGATTTCAATTGATCCACTCATTCTAGTGTCCTATATCGGTATCGTATTTTATGCGCTTTTTTTTTTCTTTTACACCCACGCCTTATATGAAGCTAACACCTGATCTTAAGAAAAAAAGAATTGATCTTATACAAAGTATATTGAGCCGGATTATGTTACGCCTGTTTCCAGAGACAACGAGATACGATTTTATTTTAAGGTTAAAAAAAAAAACTGTTTTCCGTTTCTGTTCTGAGTATTAGCATTATATATGTATAAGACTGTTCGAAGAATCCCCCAACTGCTGGGAAAAGGTTTTTACCTCTCCATATACGGCCAAAAAACATCCCATTTTTGTAGTGATTTATCGAAATATTTTCCTCCCGTGATATATTTTCCCTTATGTACAGTATTTATTTATTTTTTTGTTCGGGATGAGAGTGTGAAGATATAATCAATGACTTTGTGGAAATTTTCTTTTAGAGATGTGTTTGGATCTTATATGTGTGTGGGGATTTTCAGATGGATATTTAGTGATGGATATTTAGTGATTACATGGATATGGAATATTTTCCATGTATTATTTGTTTTAATTTAGAAATTATACGATTTTTTTTCCATCTTTATATATAAGATAGAATGATGAACGTTCCAAGACGTGACCGTATTTCATCGAGACGGATACGGAACATCGTCAATATATTTACTGAAAAAGTGAAAAAAATTAAGAATTATATATATATATATGTATATATGGCTGAAATTTGCTGAGAAATTGCCAATGAAATGAAAGGTCATGGCCGATCGCAGCGAATTATTTTTTTACGGTCCTATGTCGAGGTGGTCTTCATATCAGGTACAAAACAGTACTTCATTGCTATAACGGCTCCTTACGATTACAGAAAGTCCGAGTGAATTTGGTTTCTTAGCAGAACTTATAAACTATCCGATAAACGCAAAAGCTACCAACCAGGAACCTTTCTCGTTGCGAGGGGGGGGGGCGCTATAAAGTACGAACTGTACCAACCAAATACCCTAAAAACCTCTGGACCGCAAAGGTTAAAATGTTATTTAAAGAAAAGCACGTTAAAAACATGTCCGAATATGTGAGATTTTATATAGTCATGATATCATTTATATATAAGTTATGAAAAAATGATCGCTATCCTTGACTAAAGTAAAAATTAGAAAATTAAAGTAAGCTTTGATGGAAAACGAGATATGTTATAAAAATGTAGGGACCAGAAATACATTGCAAATACAGGAATGTCCCTTAAAATAGGGTGATATAGTTAACCTAATATTTCTACGTAGTGAGAGTCTGTCCTGGAGTCAAAGGGAATGGATTGAACGCTGGTGGTACCAGACATAATCCCGGCAATACCTAATCCCAATAATACCGGAATCTCGACAAACAATAATCTCTATAATTAATTTCATCTATAAAAGATACTGAGATCTATCTTGAATTTTATTAATTTATCAACAGATGTTACGGCACAAAATGGAGCAATTGTGGTCAATTGCGGTTAAAAAATTACCGACTGCAGTCATTTTGAATAGATGGGGTGTACTTTTCGCTTTCATTTGAAGTGTGTCGTCGGCAATGTCCCTTCTAATGTCAAGCGACACAGCCCAGTGCACTCAAATGAGCGAATTTCTTTGATGAACCGATGATGAGTGACTCTTGTTCATCTGATCATCATGCATGATATTGCGCAGTATGCAGCCAGAATCACCATCATCATCACCAAACATACTCCCGGCCTGTCTCCATGGGAGATATAAGCTGGTTACCCCAAGGGGTGTGAGTATGTTGGAAGAAACGGGCGATGTAAAGGCCCGGAGAGCGTTCCGCTCAGGGTACTATAGCCACGGCCGCCACTCCCGGATCCGCCTCCCTCACTCTCCTCGCAATGACACCCTCACGTTTATTGTACTTTAAGAAAATCACAAAGCCCACCATTACTGGCGGGTGTGTGATAATCTCACAACAATAATCACAATAATATTTAACATGGGCCGGCGCCATACAATAGACGCATCGCCTGCGATTCCAGCTGGGAATCACCATATACTAAATAGGTACGAATATAATATAAGCTAGAGTGCGCTAGACCACTACTTAGTCGTAATAGTCTAGCGCGCTCATCCGGTGAGTCAGGGAGCGTGGGTTCGATTCCCCGCAAAGGCAGTTGAATTTTATTTCCTGAGATTTCATCCTCGCATCAACCAGCTGTAAGTTTAAACCTTCGAAAGTAACAACTACTCAATTTTGTTAAGCAAGAATTTATCGGTTTCTAAATAAAGGATAACTGTATATTTTACCCTTAATTTTTTGGCCGCTGCACATAATTGAAAACAATCCACTCTAATTAATTGAACTGATGTGTGTTTATGTATTATTTCAATTAAAAATATGCTAACAGCACCCATTCACATCTGCATTTGTAGAAAAAATTCACTACATTTTTGTGGAGGTTACATTACATAGCGGGAGATTTAATTCAATAAAAACTCTAATTCTAGGAATTCATAGTGACAACTCTACAATACCGGAAGCACAAGCATCGGTAAATATTGTTATATAAAAAGTTGTTGCTTTTCACATTGACATTATAATCAATTATAATTAACATTATACTCAATGGGAATCCGTCGGGACTGCCAAGTGCTGGCGTTATAGCCGAGGGGTCGTTACAACCGAGAGTTCGACTGTAATTTTGCTTTAAAACTTCACAAAATATAGATGACAACTTTCTAGATTTATCAAGTTCGCTGCTATATTTTGAACACAAACGGAAACAAACTGGAGCGTAACTCGGTAGAAAATGAAGGTAAACAGGACATGGTTTATATATATAAGAATTACCTTTCCACGGTTGATTTCGTTTCGCGTATAGTTTGCTTGTTATCAAGGAACTTCCACTTGTCTTCCATGGGCTGTTCAATAGAATATCGATCAAAAGAAAAAATTTAAAGGAAGAGGATAGAAAAGCAAAGGAATGACCGAGTTCTCTAAGCATTGATTGAATTTTCTCTTTTTTACTTTAACGTTGATGTTTCATGGTTATCCATATGAATGCACTGAATCAATTCTGTGTGAGAGGGGAAATGGAAACTACATGACAAGAGACTTGTTATTTAAAAAGAAAAGAGTTGTTCAGCGGAGGAGAATGAAGTACGCGATTTTCTCAGGTACACAGGAATATCTTCATTGTACTGATCCCTAAAGTCTCCTTAAATGTATTTTATGAGAAGATAAATATAAACAAAAAAAGAGTGGAAAAATATTGTTTCCGCTCAATCCGGCAATAATTCAGCTACGTGAGGGGAAATCATCCGCTGAGGAATCCGCAAATCTAAATTTATGGAGCCATTCTGCAGCAGACATGAGGATTAAGAGAAATTTTTCCAACTATGTAAAAACATAATATTATACACAGTCATAATAATAATAATGTTAAGATACTGGAGTTATATCATTGAAATTCCATGTTAGAAAATACTCTCATTGGATCTTATTACTTTTGAAAATTTTAAAATCTAAGGTTTGTTATATATTCTATAAGGAAAAATGTTTGTTCCAATATGGAGTTTCGAGTTTTGGGATTTCCAACGACATGCTGAATTTCGGACCGGGAACTGAAAATTCAAATGAACATATTCCACAGAGTTATGATAAAAAGTTAAAAAAAAAAATTCCACCTGAAAAAGAAGTAGTTTCTTTGGGATCTCTTATAAATTTTGAACTGGTCTTCACTGACTTTTTGCGTAAAAGGCACATTTTTCTGAAACGTTACTATAGCGGCTTCTTTGAAGCTTGAGAAATGAAAATAGTCTAGACTCGAATAGATTTAAAATTACCAAGAATACTTTGGCGGTGAGTTTAATTATATACAGTATTTTTTTAATGTTTATTTTTAATGTTGTTTTGATATAAAAATATGGATACGCAATTCTTGAATATTTGAACCATAAAATTTTTTCAATTCAACATACAAATACAAATGCCGCAACAGGCAACATGCCCAATGAGTTGGCTGAAAAAAAGATGCCTATAAAAAATATGGGTGTCGAATGCATTTCTCTAAACTATATCAAAAATACAGTAGCCCGATAATAGCCATAGAAAACGAACAATTATCATAAATATAGTACACTGCCCAATTAAAAAAAATGTGGTTGTCTTATCTAAGTATCGATAGCTTCTCGATTAATCCCAATATGTTTACCGTATTTATTTATAAACATATCAATTGAGTCTGAGTTCACGAACCCCCGGGATAAAAAAATATTCCATTTATTCACAACCCCATTAGAGAAAAATTCACTGCGATGGCACAACCTGGAATTGTCATTCACTAGTCGATATTGGTGTCCCCTTGTCAAAGCGGTGGATTGAATGCCCATGAACACAATGCCCATCCTATCCATCCCGTTGATAATTTCAAACACTTCAATCATATACCCCCGACACTTGCGCTCTTCCAATGCAAACGTATTCAAAAAATCAAGTCTCTCTCTCTATATCTCGAGTTCCGTGTGTCATCAAGAGCACGCGTGGTTCTTCTTTGCACCTCTTGGACCTATGTCATTCTGTAAGTATGTGGTCTCCAAAACCTTACGGGATACTACAATCCAGGACAAACCTGGAAAAGTGGAAGGATCACTTTAAGAGAATGCATAGAGACGTTTTTGGGAATGAAACCGAGTATTCTGTACGCTTTCCCTGCTGAACAATGTTCAGAAAACCTAACCTGCTTGTGAGTGAGAATTCCCAAATCGGTAACCCTAGTTGCAACCGGGAGAGTAATACCATTCAACTCGTAAGTGAAACGTGGGTTGTTCGAACCAAAATGGGCGACCATGTACTTTTGAACATTGAAGGTCATGCTCCATTCATTAGCTGCTGCAATCATATACAAGTTTATCTGGAGCATCTTCCTGTCATTTGGATTTCCGCCTACCCACATTAGCTTCACGTCAACTGCGAATTCGCTAACAATCCCATCGATGTCCTGATAGAGTTTATCGGTAAAAAGTGAAAAAGATTGGGAGCAAGGACACTTCCTTGAGGGACTCTGTTTTTAACACGTCCAATCAGAAAACTCTCCATTCACCATAACCCGTTGTGACCTATCTCGCAACCATGATTATGTCCAATTTAATAAGTTGCCCTCAATACCAATCTCATGTAAACGCTTCAAGAGTTCACCATGTTGCACCCGAATGAATGCCTTCTAGAAATCGAGGTGAATAACTTCGACGTTTTTGCCTTTCCCCAAAGCCTTAGTCACGTGAACATAGAAACGAAGGAGGTTGGTTACATATGGCTTTCTCTTCCTAAACCCATGCTGTTTTTCCGACATTACATTATTCTCGTCTATCCACTTCACCAATTTTGCCTTTCGATAATCATTTCTAAAACTTTTGAGAGAGAGCTCATCAAACTCATTGTGCGATAACTAGACACGGTTTCTCTAGTACCATTTTTTAAATATTGGAACCACGTTAGTGATCTTCCAATTGTCGGGGACGATACCCCCAGCAACACTACTCCTGTAAATCTGTGCAACTGGCTGGATATTCAGACTCGAAAAATCACCTCATACCTCAATGGAGTAATAGCGTACTGATCGTTAGTTGCTTCAACTTACAGTTCGAATTCTAATTGGGCATAGATATTTACGTTTGCGATGTAAAATCTGATCTTAAAAATAATTATATAATATTAAACTACACGACAACTATACTCTACGAACATTTTATAATAACGCCAGCCATGTATTTCACTCATAATCAATACGTTCATACAAAATCTAAAACTAAGTGAATGAAGTCATGATTTAATACTTTCTGTTATTGCTGACATTAAATCGATACAAAAAATTAAATCTGTATAAAAAATAATAATGTTAAAATTCGGGAGTTTTATATTCGAAATACTATGTTATAGAGATACTCTCATTTGGACTAATTACTTTTGAAAATTTGAAAATTTAAGGCTTGTTATATTCTATAAAGGAAAATTTCCAATATGGAGTTTCTAGTTTTGTGGTTTTCAACTACATACTGAATTTTGGACCGCGAGCTGAAAATTCAAATGAGCATATTCTGCAGAGTTATGATAAAAAAGTAGAAAAAAATCTAGCTGAAAAGAAGTCGTTTCTTTTGGATCTCTTATAAATTCTGAACTGGTCTTCACTGAGTTTTTTCTAAAGGAAAACGCAAATTTTTCGGAAAAATTCCTATAGCTGCGCTGTGCTTTTTTGAAGCATGGGAATGAAAAAAGTCTAGACTTGAACGGATTTAAAACTACCAAGAATACTTTTGCGGTCAGTTTGAGTATATAATATTTTTTTTAATATTTCTTTTTTAAAGTTGTTTTGATATAAAAATATGGATACGCAGTTCTTGAATATCTCAAGTATAATCTTTTTCAATTGAAAATATGAGAGTAACTCGTTATAAAATTTAGTAGTTTGTATATATAAACTTGAAAAACTACCTTGTACGTCGATGGAGTAATAGTATTACTGATTGTTAGTTGCTTCAACTTTCAGTTCGAACCCTAATTGGGTATGGCTGCTTACGTTTGAGATTGGTTTTGAGATATAAAACCCGACCTTAAAAGCAAAAATAATTATATAATTTTATAGTACACTGAAGCAAATCAGCAGAAAACTCTATAAACCATTTATTACAACTTCAGACATATTTTCCTAAGCATTATCCCACAAACAAAATCTAAAGATAAATGAATAAAGTCATAGGTTAATATTCTCTGTAATTGTTGGCATTAATGAATTTATTGCATGAAATCGATATAAAAATCCATGAATATTATCCCCCCCCCCTAAAAAAAAAACATAAGAGAAACTTCAGAAATACCGAAAATAATCACAAATTCAATTATTAAAAACAATTTACACTAATTTTTTTTATTTAATCTACACCATTATTATTTCCGAAAATATTATAATCGACGGAATTATAAGAAAATTATAAGATGAAATAACATCCTTTTTAAAGGAAACAAAATTATTATTTCATCGTTTATTTTTTGTAGACGCAACTTTTAAATTATATATAGATAAGCTGCTGTTGTCAGACAAATTTGTAAAATTAATTTCGCTCCATTTCAAATATTTATATTATTATAATAAATTAAAGAAAACAACAGCGAAAGGTATTAAAAAATATATATATATTTTCTTCCTATTATGTTCATGAAATTATCTTCTCTTAAACATCAAAATAATGTGCGTGTGTGGGTTTTATGTACTGCCATCTTTAAAACTGATTCATTTCTTTTCATTTCTTGCTGAAGAGCGTTGAATGGAAAGTATTAAAATCTTTAAAGATTTAAGACTTTTTAGAGAAAGCATGCTATTTATAAGTAATTCAATTTTGAATGTTTTATTACATTAAAAAAAAAAACTTTCCCGACACGCAGTCGATTAAAACCGAACGAAAAAAATCGTAAAATTTTCTCAATAATTTCGTATAATGCGATATTTTTCCGCTCAATGCATTTAATGCGGAAGTTAATTTGAATATGTCATTTACAGATCTTCTCTTTCGATTGTAATTTTTTTTTACTGAAGAAAAACTGATAATAATCTGACGCATTAAAAGAATAACTCTTGAGAGATATCTCTTCAAAAATACTAAACTTCATCAATTCAAATTTATACTGCTAAAGTTAGAAATAATTAACTTCACAGGTCGTATTAACTATCGAAAATCAATTAGCATAGTTTTCAAGTCGAAATATAATAAATTATAAATTAAATCAAAATTATTTTGCAGATGAACAGAAAAAAATTAATTGAATTAAATTAAAATTGAACTAAAATAACTTGAAATCGATCAAAATCAGTTAAACCTTAAAAATTAGGTTGAAAAATTAAATTCATTTTCACAGTTTTCAATCAGCAAATTCAAGTCATGAAATACGAAATTAAATATATTTTTCTGTGTTTGTTTATAGGTGTATTTATGATATGTGATATAATTCGAAATACATAAAAAATGATCACTCAGTGAATATATAATCAGAAATTAATTTTTGTTTTAGAAATATGTAAATATATAAATATTGCATGTGTATAAATTATCGATATAGAATGAATTTTGGTGCTACTTCCATCTTGAATTAAATGGAATTAAAAATAATAAAATTAGAAAATGAAGCAGTTATGGATTAAAAAAAAAATAGAAATCAAATTATTGAAAAATAGAAATCAAATTAACGTATTTTAAAATAAAATACTTCTTTAAAAATAAGAAAAATTCTGAGATAAAATTATATTTTGATTTTAGTCCAGGAAAAGCTTTTAAGGAATTTTGATATGATAAACAACTTGAAATATATTCGAAAAACGATTATTCAATCTATTTCCTATTACAAAGCACTTATATTGTAGAATTTAAAATATATTACGTGAATATATGTACTATTACGAAAGATGCATTTCACAAATATATTAATGAAACATTCGTGGGAATCGCATAATAATAATAGTAATTAATAACCAATATTCGATATGCGTCTTATTTTTTTCTAATTAACGATTTTTTAGTGTTTTTTTTTATCAAGAATAATTATTGAAGTAAAAGAAAATTAATTACTTATCACACGTCATACAAATATCTTCCTCAATTTATCTTATTTTTGAAGCTTGAAGACAGTGTCGTATTCAGAAAAAAAAAATAAGTTTTTAATTAGGAATTATACGAATTCCAAAAAAATTCGGGATTTTAATTTTTTTCAGAAATCGCTATGATCGGAAGGAAATGTGATAATGGCAGACATTCGTTTTTTTTGTTAAAAAAAATTGATTCTACTTCCTTCAAATTTTTTAGTGATTGTTTTTAATTGATTTTGACGAACATTAGGAAATAGAAAAAATAAAATGTCATTATTCTTCAGGAATTCATCCGTAAGTCCAGGAGGGTTCAGTATCTAGAAGGAGCACTGGTCTATACAAAAAAATGATATAAATTGATATTAATCAATAGGTTTTATTTTAATTAGCCTTTTAATTATATAAAAATGGAAAATAATCTTAGATTTAAATCCTAATTAATGATTATATAGAGATAAAAAATGTAGGTATTATTCGAAGAGATGTGAGTAACTTTAATAAAATTTAAAATAATAATTTCATTTAAATACAGTAATACCCCTAATTACGCGAAGTCGAGGTGTGATTTTGCATACAAATAAATATAAATATTGGTTAATTGCCACAAAAATGTAGAAAAAAACCACGTCTTTTTCCTTATTATTATGGGCTTTTCTCTCTCTCCATGGTACTTTCCTATGACTTCATAAAATTTAATCTGCCTTATGATTGCAATTCCGTTCTTAACCGTTTAATTGGCAAGCATGGAAATATCCAGAAGAAAACTTTTTTGAGGAGTTATATTAAAAGCGAATGACTTATCCTGAATGCCATTTCATGACAAAAAAAAAATTATTGTCGATATTTAAAAAAAATATGGGATGTTGTACACACTGTGTTTTTATGATTTGCATAGATCAGAATAGTAAAAGAATGTCATTTATTGTTTATCAACTTCCTTTTTCATCATTGTTGAAGAATGCACAGCAATATTTCTCTTCCGCTCATGGTATTTCACTCTAAAAATACAAGGATTAACAATCGTCATTGCCTTTCTTGTCAAAAGGTAGGAGACGCGTACTTTTGAGCCATTCTGCTAATTATTATAGAAATTTCATGAACAACTCACAAGTGTTATCGAATGCTTAGAAGTTGCTTGGTGTAGCTCGAAATACCGGGTGTCCTGTAAGTCCTAATGCGGCCTTTATCTAATCAACCGTTCATCCTAGAGGTATGATTCCAGTTTAAAAAATGCTCAAAATGTGTTCAGGAATCACACTGTACCAGTTTCAAGAGTGAACATACAGTGTGTCATAAAATAAAATAAAAATCCGAATTTCCATACGGTTCCCTGTCTGCTAATTTTCAATTGAAAAGTTACACTGACATTCCGGAGGCAAAATAAAAAAAAAATCTACACTCCTAAGTGCAATATTCGCTTAGATATTCGAATTCAAAAATTGCGAAAAGTTGAGAAACGACAGTATAAACTAACGGACGACGCTTCTTTCTTTCGTTTATGCTGTTCTTCCTAACTTTCTTTGATTTTTGAATTCAAATACCTCAGCGAATATTGCACTTAGAAACGTGAAAATGTTTTTTTTGGCCTCAGAGGAGACAGGGCAACAACTTTTTAAATGGAAATTGGAAGATAAGGAAAAGTAAAAATTTTAGATTTCTTTATTTTGTGACATCGTATTTTCCACCCTTAAAACTGGTACAGAATGATTTCTGAACACAGTTTGAGGATTTTTTAAATTGAAACCATTGCTCTACGATTAACGATTGATGAGATAAGGGACAAATTAAGACTTACAGCACACCCTGTATACAATGCCCGTACTTGAAAGTGTAACAAATTTTCACATTGCTTGAGAACAGAACAACACTGTCGAATAAAGGGTTTATATATATATATATATATATATATATATATATATATACACTGCTGGCCACCGTAAATGCAACACCCTGAAGGAAGCATGCAAATAATATGAAATTTACAACATGCATTAGCGGAGGTGAGATATGCAAATGATTAGAATTTCAGCGCAGACGCACATCACGCGCGCCTGTGGCGCCACTTCAAAGCGCTATTTAAGGCTTGGAGATTTCGACTATTTGAAGTACGGCAATTGTGTTTTTTTCGAAAAAACGATCAATTATGCCTCGTAGAAAACAGCGATCATCTTTTGATCAAGTATCCGAGTTCGACAGAGGAAGGATAGTGGCCTACCGAGATTGTGGATTATCTTTCAGGGAAATCGGTAGTCGTGTTGGACGAAACCAAACAACTGTAATGCGGGTATGTGATCGTTGGATGCAGGAGGGTACGACGGACCGACGTGTTCGATCGCATCCACCTCAGTGCACCACTTCACGTGATGACAGGCGTATTGTGCGTGTGGCAGTGACGGATCGCTCAGCCACATCACGAACCATAGCACAGCACATTCAGTCTGTACTGTATCATGCAGTGTCTGCGCGTACCATTCGACGCCGTTTACAGCAGAGTGGTCTGTCCGCAAGACGTCCATTGCTTCGTCTACCCTTGACGCAGAACCACAGACGTCTCCGCCGCCAATGGTGCGATGAAAGAAGGATGTGGACGGCACAATGGAATGAAATTGTCTTTACTGACGAGTCACGCTTCTGTCTGCAACACCACGATGGTCGGATTCGAGTCTGGAGACACCGTGGAGAGAGGATGCTGAACAGCTGCGTTATGCACCGCCACACTGGTCCTGCACCGGGTATTATGGTATGGGGCGGTATTGGATATCACTCTCGCACTCCTCTAGTACGCATTGCCGGTACTTTAAAAAGCCAGCGCTACATCTCCGAGGTGTTGGAGCCAGTTGGCTCCTTACCTTCAGGGCTTGCCCACAGCCATATTTCAACAGGATAATGCGCGACCACACGTGGCACGCATTGTCCAAAGGTTCTTCGTCAATCGCCAGATTGAATTGCTTCCCTGGCCAGCTCGCTCTCCGGATCTTTCGCCGATAGAAAACATGTGGTCCATGGTTGCTCAACGATTGACCCAGATTACATCCCCAGCTGCCACACCAGATCAACTTTGGCAACGCGTGGAAGCTGCTTGGTCTGCTGTACCCCAAGAACACATCCAAAGTCTCTTTGAATCAATGCCGAGGCGTGTGGCAGCGGTGATCTCCAACAATGGCGGCTACTCTGGCTACTGATTTTGGCAGGAACCACACTTCACAGAAGTCTATAAATTTAATCATTTGATGCTTGGTCAACATGTTATCTACAAAATAAATATTGTTGCGATATCTCTTGTCTTTCTTGGTGTTGCAATTTGGGTGGCCAGCAGTGTATATATATATATAAAATAAATAAAAAGCTGTCTTTTCCCTAAAATCTGTGCAAATGAAAGACGGATAATTATCACGTGCTTCGAAGGTTCATCGTAAGAAAAAAGCTGCTCGGGTTTGGAGGCAAGAAAATAACTTTTACCCGTGGTTTGAAATTTAGTGTGAGTTGCAGTTCATGTTCAATGTGAAGCGAACAAAAGCGAACTTTTTCAACCCTAGATCACTAAACTTAAATCAGTGTTACTCAGTAACTAGGTAATCATTCGACTCATATAGACTACGAATTAAAAACAAGTATATTTTTATATTTCCTTTATTTACTTCAGCCAAATTAGCGTAACTTTCGAGAAGTATTATACTGTATTTCAATTAAAAAATTGAAAAAAAAAATAAATAAAAAAATAAAACTATTAGAAGAAAACTCGTTTTACTAGTCATGAAGGTACTGCGAGTAAAGTGGTGCTGGCGCAGCGGGAACATCTCGAATTCGCAAAACTGGCAGGGCTCGGTAGTCTATAAGACGAATGTTTAGTTATCTAGCGTTAAGACTGGCAATAACGTTGGAGGTCTGAAATTGTGACACTCTCTGCGAAAATGGCAGATACAATAAAAGCCTTGGGCTTCCATTTCTATATCACGGCGAAGTTTTCATTTTTATACGAAGGTCGTGTGACAAGGAAGGTAAATCTCTATGGGATAGCAGCACGATCGTTTTCTGATTATGCAATTGTGTATATATAAGCATAGGCGTATGCAGAATTTTCTCGGGGGGGGGGGTTAAATTTTTTTTCTCAAGGGGGTTCACATTTTTCCTGTAAAATAACACTATAATCTCGGCTTGGGGGGGGGGGTTACACCCCCAAAATCCCCCTTTGCGTACGCCAATGTATATAAGTATCACAATCTTCAAAAACCCGTCACAACAAGTTTGACAACTTTGAACACAAACAGCTTTGTGGTTTATTTATGGCATTGTTTCAAATTCGGATTATAGGAGTTACTCTGGGAATGGATAATAAATTCCTTTTTGAGTGAAAAAACCATACTTATATCTAAAAAAGTTGAAAGCTACCCGGATCAAAGCTGAATTGGAATAAGTTCATGAGAACTCCGCATAATCATTAAAGACTATTTTTCTATCAAAGAATTTAAACGGGCTCCACTTCTATCAAGGAAGTAAGCCCTGGGCGCTGGGTTGAGGTCACCATCATGGAAATCATTGAAAAAAATTCATGGTATCGTCATGGAAAATCGCAGAGTGAAGATGCATGAGATAGTTCATGTCATTGGCATCTCAATAGAATTGATTCACAATATCCTCCATGAAAAATTGGAAATGAAAAAGCTTTGTGCAAGATGGGTGCCGCGATCGCTGACAATTTATCAAAAGCGAATGCAAAAGGAATTTCAGAAGAAAATTTGTCGATATTGGCGCATAACCCTTTAGTTTTTCGGCGTCGATTTTTTGACCGTGGGTGAAACATGGATTCACCAGTACAAGTATATATCACAGTCAGAATAGTGTTTAGAGCATGGTGCAACGGCACCAAAGAAGGCAAAGACTGTTTTGTCTGCTGGAAACAAAGCCGGCTCTTGACATTTTTTAAATGTAAGCAAATAATGCTTTGGTAATAAAAAATTCTCCCTTCAGTTGGCGCCATAAAAAATCACCGTAAAATTTGGCCTTTCTACGGCCACGTACTTCACAAGGATACGAGGTCCGGCCATGGCTGGCAAAGTGATGGCTACATTTTTGTTGGGATTCTCAAGAACTTGCCTATATAGACTACTTTCAGAAGGATCAGAAAATAATTAAAGAATAACATGTCATACTTCTGAGAATTTTCAGAGAACAGATGCAGATGAAAAGGCCAAGATTGGCGTACAAAAAAAGCCCTGTTTCACTAAGACAATGCCCTATCTAACCGATCCACCATTGCAATGATCAAATTTCATAAACTAGGCTTTGGCGGATCTCTCACAAACCAAATTCTCAAGATGGCCTCAAGTTTTTGGCCCCAACTTAATTTCAGAACTGTGCATTTTTCACAGAAAATCTTGTAACGCCGAAATCTTTCTCTCTTGAGATAGTTTGAAAGGTTTAACATGTTTTCTATTTTTTAAGTATTTAGTTTTTAAAGAATGGAGGAAAATCTCCCATTCCAGGAATGCTAATAATATAGAAGCGTAGCCTGTTAAGTTTTAGCACCCGGATGCGACCTAGCTAGTAGTTTAGTGTGTATGTGTAAGAGTGTGTGTGTATATATGGCTGTTCAGATGAAGCATAACACAGAAAGTCTTTTATTTGTGACGAAAAACAGCGGAAAAGAATTTACGCTGAATTTATTACTAGCGAAAGCACTTGGGATGTTTTCATTTCCCTTGACAGTCGTTGTGAATGTACGTGATTCCGCGTGTTTCCAGAACTGAAGGACTACAATGAAATGAGACAAGGCAAAGAAGCAAATGTCTCTGAATTTTCTTAGACTCACGTGTTCCGGGAACAAGAATGTCTCTAATTCCACGAACCTTGACAATGTGTTAAAGTAACAGCAGCACTGAATAGAAAGTGCTGGTCATAAATTTTATTCCATTTTATTTTCTTTTTCTGTGACCACGGAATTTTGATTCCACTATTAGGACTGACGTCGGTAAAAAACACGTGCGTCTCCCGACTAATATAACACAACTCTAGATTTTTACAAATGATAGTAACGAAAAATACGAAGGGGGGGGGGGGCGGGTCAATAGTATAATGGCTTCTACCGAGAGAGACACACACAGGGTTGGTTATGAAAGTACTGCGCCATCGACAGCGGATAAATTTCTTCAAGTTTTTGTATCGAAGTTTTCTACTAACAAGGAAAGGGACCTAAGGTGACATCTTCAAAAAGTTTTGAAAAAATTACCACTGATTCTACTCATTTAAATATGCACAAAAATATAAAGAAAACCTACGGAATTATTACGGGTCGCTCAAAAAAAAAAAATTAACATTTTTAATGCCAATAGAGCCTAGATGAATTAAAATTCCCGCAACCCTAGAGTGTTACAGTGACGTCAAACAACGCATGATCAAGTGCAGTACAGACAAAGAAAGAGAAAATAAAGAGAAATGATTGATTTCTTTCTAGAACATAGAAGCTGGAGGAAAAAAAAAGGTGAGAAGTTTTTTAGATATCGCCGAAAAGCGCAAGAGGCGACGAGTAGCCGACTGTTATCATTTTTAATAAATTTTTGCATCTTTTATAAAAATGAAAATACAAAGGCCACAAAAGGCAAATTACTCAACGTGGTGGCTGAGAAAACCATGACCATAAAAAATGGATGTCAAAATACACCAACCTAATATAAAACATGTATCCTAAAACGATGTCACTCTCCGCCATTCATATGAAGGTTTTTTAACAACTGGCTGAAGCAAAGATGAATTTAGGAAAATGAGAAAATTCATTTTTCCTTGCGGGGATCGAACCCGCGTCCTCTCACTTTCCGGGGGAGCGCACTAGACTACAAAGGCAACGAATATCTCAATCTTTCCTTTGAGCTCGTGTGTACTAAGCCGTTCAGAGCTTATGAGTTCTGCACAGAAGCCGCATTCACAGGGGGCCCTCTGTAAGTGACCGTTGTAATAATGAAGTACAGCTGTTTCGTGATACGGTCTTACTTCGAGACCACCTCAACATAAGAATGCACTTGGCTAGAGATTGAGCATCGTTTGGACATCTACATAGCTACTAAAGAAGCTTACATTGAACTTTATTGACCTACAAATAAACTTGTGGAGTTGCCGCTTTCACTGAAAATTGAATTTATCAGTAATAAAACGTGGTTCTCTCACTATACACCGTTACTTTTGGATATCTTTAGAACGGATACCCTGCTATTCTATTTTTCTCTCTTTCTCAGCTTGATATATTTTTTTTCTATATTATTTCAATTGGGCAAATGATTCCGAATGAACATAATAACAAAAAAATGGTTCGATTTCTCAAGACCGAGACTTACTTTCTTACTTAGTACATACTAGAGTTTCTCGATGGGAATGTGACCCACATTTTTCGCCCGAATGGTTCAAGATAATGAGTGCGTCTTCTGACAAATGACTAGCTCCACAGTAATTACCTTTGTAACCAACGAAGTATAAAAATTAAAACGTCGCCAGATATTCATGAGATATATATATGTGGGCTTCTCTTTATACAGAATTTGAAAATTATTCACGTGGCGACGATGCAAGCCATTGCTCGGTCTTGGATTATAACTTTTCTGTGTGTATGTAGAATATATCTAGATATATCTCTTGGAAAAATAAAAGTGAAATAAAAGATTGAGGAGTCAGTAAAGAAGAGTTTGGAGATCGACCCTCTCTTACGACACAAAACACACCACGAGAGAAAGACGGTGCTGTTTTCTTGTCTCTTTAAAAAGATATGCAAGAGCGTTTGAGGAATCATTTAAAAACTAAAATAAAAGAATAAAAAAAAAATGTCAAAATGCAGATTTTATGCAAATTTCACTGAGAAGACTCACTAACTTTGAAACAGTGCAGTGTTTTCTTGATGGCACTGGAACAAGCAGAAGTGGCCGCACTTTAAAGGGGAAATTAATGGCAGTTTGTGGAATTGAAAGGCAGCTTTCTTTTAGGACGGATCATGAATTATTCGGTCTTTTAAAGAACTGTTTTCAGTATTATACTCGAAGCAATAAAAATCTATCTTTCTCTGCTTATGTGTATTTGAGATGAGAGAGAGAGAGAGAGAGAAAAAAAAAGTAGGGACCAATTTACATATTTAGAAGATAGGCAAATGAAAGGTACTACCTGGTTTAGTTGGTATATGCAAACCTTATGAATATTCCACATCATAGAAATAATCAAAACAAAACAAAGTTACAAGCGGCGTGTCTCATACCAGACTGTTCGTAAATGCAAATAAGTTCCCATTTTACAATCATCTCTGCTTAGTTTCCATTACTCTATAGTTAACGTGTTTTTTTGTCGATAATTTTGTGCGATTTAGGTTGTTGAATGTAATTTACTTTTTCTTTTCGGTGTAACTACAGAACTAGTTTGATGGTTTTAATAGGATTCAGCCGTTGTATTATATAATGACCGAATTTCTCATTAAACTACACGTGGAAAATCAGCTCAATAACAGGAAGTAAAGAGTAATATCACTTTGTTCGGCTTTTGTTATTTATCTGTAAGGATTTGGCTAGCGTTTTGCTGGATTTATCGGATTTTAAATAATTATTTAGGTACATTTATTTAAGATATCCAACTACGTCCGAAAGCACTTTTCTATATAACGGTACTGGAGTGAACTTAAATAACATTTTTTGATAGAAAGTGTCCCAAAATGGTGAAAACAATGATAAATTTTGGACTACCAATGGCATTTTCTATGAAAAGTCATTTTTATGTCAAATTTTCAGCAAAATTTCTGTAATATTAGAAGCACGATTGCAAAAAAATTCTTTGAATTCAATGGAATGTTTTACTTTCACAGTGCATTTAGCTAGTGATAGTGAAAGTTATGATCCAAAATTTAAAGGAGATTGCAGGGTATGCTGATAAGTTACACTCAGATCTGTTAATGTACGTGTGAGTTTTTTGAAATTTCATTCTACAAATCTCGTTTATAAAACACTGTAATTAGACAAATATATGAGATAGACCTTAGATTTTAAACAATAACCTCAACAATACACATTAAAATATCATAATCATATTAACATTTCGTAATAATACAATGAATAGAGTTTAGAAATCATGTTTCAAACTGAAGTAAAATGTCAAAAACAGCATTCTTCCTAAAACACGTTTAAAATTTTTATTCACGCAATTAATTGTATGTAGAAAAGCAACACTAAAATGGTCGTAATTTCAGTTTATGCGTCATATAAACAAAACAAGGGTGGTTTTGGGATTATACTAAACAGTGCTTTCATTAAAAAAAATTAAATAAAAAACCGATATTTTCTAATCAAATGACGTTTTCAACTTATTCGGATGCCTTAATAGCAAATTTACTTAATTTTGAAGAAATGTGTGTTATACACATAACATAATAACTTAACATTTTTATTAAATCCAAAACGTGAATCCCCGGAATCTATTCAAATTCTATTTACACATACTTATTGTCTCTATGTTTGTAACTCACATTTTATTTCGAAAATATATCAAAAATGAAAAATATATACAAAATAAACTTCAAAAATGAAAAAAAATTAAACAGCCGAAAGAGCGCAAAGTGAATTCAACTTTTGCATCAATAGTTCCAAATGTAAAATGGATTCGGCATATTCAGTCTTCATGTTGAGAATACAAATAGAATTTCTCTCTCTCGTCCAAAAATATTCTTGCAAATTTTTTATAAAAATATTTCCAGTTATATTCCCAGGATGCATTAAGTTTTATTATTTTTATTTTTTTATATACTGACAGGTCAGTTGGAGTGCTCTTTTGATGTATTTTCTCCCATTTTTTCCCCTCGCATTTTTCTGCAAAAAAAAAATAAAAAAAATACGGAATTTCCATTCAATACAACATGGAGAGTGGGAGAGAGATCGAAATAAAATTCTATATACACATGTAATACTCAGATACTACAGTATTATACATACATTAATGCAAATAAGAGCAAAGATGATGGAAATAGAAACAACAAATTTTTGAATAATTAATTTTTATGATTTCATATAAAAGATTCTTAAAAATTAGATTAAAAACAGAAAAAAAATTAATAGAAATTAGATAGTGAAAAAAAAAATGTTAAAAAATATACGTATATAAAAAAAACTCTTTGTAATGCAAAATACACCAATTAAAGAACATAAAGTGATTTTTCCTAACAGTATTCATACATTATTCATCTCATGAATGTCAGCACTGCTATGATAATACAGATCCTTAATGCGTTTTAAGGTGGATGGGAGAAAGTGCTTTATGGGTTTCTCTTGCATACCAGCTACAAAAACCAATTGATATCCCTACTATTGTATGCCTTATTAAATATTCATGAACTTAGCAATATATATGATGGAAATGTGTGTGTATATATACCGGGAGAAGGTATCGAATTTTTTTTTGGCCCTTCTGTAATATGTTTTCCTCCTGTTCGTTCAACTTCATGGTAACAGGTGGATGAGTTAGAGTTTTTAGGAGCTTTACATGCATATAAATCTAGTTTTATAACAGGTAAAAAATAAATAAAATGTCTTGACTACGTGTTCTTCTTCTCAACGGTTTATTCTAGAATTAAGATATTATTTTTACGAAAGAAAACGGTAGTGCTTTAACCATTCGATACTTTCTTGCAATATAGCAAAAAAATACGGTACATAATGAAAAAAATCTCGCAATAATACGTATGGCAAATACAAAGAGAAATTAAGTTGAAATTTAAGTATTTGATTAAGATATTTGTTAACACAATAATATTTTCTTAATATCGATTTTTTTTGGAGAGTAAAAATCTGTAGTATATTAGCAAATATATTGTATGCTTGAGTTTTTCCTATTATATGATACTTTTTGGTTCAATTTTCTTTGAAATACAACTTTTGAATGCCATAAGTATACAGGTATTCTCCGTTGGTCATTAGAATAGTGTTTCTTGCAGTCGATCTACCAATTCACTATCTGGCGAAAGTGTACCGTTGACTTGCAGTTCGAACTAGTTTTGGTAAGATTTAGGTGTCCGAAGCAAGGTTAAAAATACGTCATTGTGTTCCGATAATCACTTTTAGGGGACAAAAGCACGATGGTGGGGTGAATTGTCTAGTTGAAAGATTGTAGTGTTTTCAAGGTATGTGTAAGACGTCTATTGTCACTCGTTCATCGTCGGATTGTAAGGGGAATAACAAAGAGATCAGTGCTAAGAAACAGAAGCCATTTCATACTATAACACTGATAACACACACTATAACCTGTGGAATCGCAAAAGTGTTAATAACAGACATGACGTGTTTTTTGTACCAAATGTGTACAGTATTTGCTCATCCTTATAGTGAAACAAGAAACACGATTCCGTAGTCACTTCGAACGACATTTTGTCTTTGAAAAGCTTTTATTTGTGGCATTTCTTGGTCCATTAGAAGCATTGTTTGCAGTATCTGGAAGTGAGCATAACATGTCTCAAATATGGTCTTCGATTGCGGAAACTGAGAGAAAGTAATGTACGCCAAACGGCACATATGCGGATGGTTCTAACCACTGTTGTACCAATTAATCAGTTGCTTTGAAGTCATCCGTCGTCCAGTGCCATCTTAGGGCATGGGCCCACCCGGGCACGGCCCGGGGGCCTCAAGAGAAAAGGGGCCTCACAAAAATGAGATCTGGTTGAAATTTTCAAGAATTTGCCTGGTAGGGCTTCAGAAAAATCACTTGGCCCGGGGGCCCATGATGCTCTTAAGACGGCCCTGCCGTCGTCACTGCCTAATCATATATACGATGCGCGCTCATAATATTGTAACATATAACTCAACCTCCCCGTCGTGGTTTTCCCATGCAAATCCGTCAGCTCGATGCACGTCGATTCGGTCGTCTTGGTAAGTACACTTTTCATAAAGTCGTACAGGAACAACCAAAAATGTTGCCGAAAAATTTCCAACCTTTCTAGCAACAGAACTCTCATGGCGAACCACTTTTCTCAGAACGTTCAGTGGCTACAAGGACTTTCGCACTCGTATTGTACTGTAATTACACAAAAACTTTAATTTTTCAATGTCATATTATTTAGACAATGCTTATGCTTGTCTACATGAGTAATCTTAGACTGTTTTCTCTAGTTTTTTATATTAACACACTCTCTCCAGCTATACTCATTGTAAAGTTGATGACTCTCAATTGATAAGTAGATAACATCTCATCAACAAAAATTTTCATAATTAGCGTTTTCTGAGATAAGAAACAGTCTAACAATCAATGGAACTGTAAAAGCGAACATCTAACATTAATGACGCGGTTTTTACACAATCATTCGATAAAAATTAATTTTTATAATGTGTCTGTAATTTATTTTAATGAAACGACAAATTCTCAGAAACTGTTGACATACACATCATAATCTTAGATGACAACGAAAATAACAAGGCACGAAACGAACATTTCCTTAGCAATAATACATGTGATAAATAAGGTTTAATACTTAAACTGGATCTGACACTATTCTTCCCGATGGATATAAAGTCAAAGACAACTTCCGAGAAGAATAAGGAACAGACAGCAGGGAAGTCATCGAGATAACAATGCCTCAGCAGGTAGTTAGTCAAGTTTCAATAGAGATCATTTGCTAGATCTGTCACAATACGAATTAACAGATATGGAAGTAATTATTAATTAGCGTTGACTTCTCTGTATTCAAAGAATTTCTCGTGTCGATTTGTCATAATTAATCGAATATCAATAGGAACGACTGTCTTTCAACTCTTGTTTGCAGTAATTCTGGCGAACCAAATGTGGTTCGGTGAAACACCATCATTTACAGATATTAGCCAAGCTGAGAGAGAACAGCTTAGATAGAAGAGTTCGTTTAAGCATTTGTGAAATGCCAAAAAGTAAATCCATTTTTTCCCCATCGAATAAAAACTTTATTTTTCTCGTATCTGGTTAGAAAACGCGGAACATTCTGTATTTTAGAAATTTACTGGTGTTCCTATAGATTAGCGGAGTTTTGAAACAGTATTTCAAGAGTAAATTTTCAAACTAAAAGAACCAAGAACCAACTTTTTGGAAACATATAAGTCGAATATCTTTCGGAAAAAAAGGGGTTTGAACAACATCTTTAAAAAACAGTGTTTTTAAATACTACGAAATGGAAAAATATCGTACATAAAAGGAATGAACAACAACCTATATAATTTTAACATCTACGTAGTCATGAGCCAGTACTTTTTGGAAGTTGTCATTTCTTACGAAAATTCACAATTTCTTCATTTTTAACATCATTGGAAATCACGAAAGCGTGAACAAAAGCTTGTTTTCATAATGTACTTTGAAAAATCTTATTTTTCAGTCATGTCCATCATGTTAACATATTGGTATCCCCGTGAAATTTTTTCCCAAGAGTATGTTGCATAATGCATTTTCATTTTATTCACCATAAACCGTATCAAGAAGCCGAAGAGAATTGCATAAATTTCGAGGATACAAAGATAGTACTCAATACAAATAGGACGCGACAGACCAGATTAGATATACATCTAACGCAGTGTTTCTTAATTCTGTTTAAACTACGTCCCCTTTGGAACGCATTTTTTTCTCGTGGCCCTCTCCATCTTATCCAGTGCTCTTTTCCTGATCTAAGAGCGAAATCATTTCTAATTATCCAGTTCATTTTCTGATTAAATTTATAGTGAAAAAAGTTCTTTAAATAATATTAATGTTCCAAACCTGTAAGCTAGAATTCAATGAAGGTTTACTTATGTGTGTTCTATGCTGAGTCGTCTAAACATCTTAAGCCTCAAGCAAAGTGATGTTCTGGGACCCTAGAAATTTTTTGGAAGCCCATTGGCTGGAAGTAACAGCTAATGGGTTGCATATTTACATAATTAAACTTAAAAATCACAGCACCAGATCTCATTAAGTAGCTTAGCTTCTCTACGATTACGAGGCCCCGAGACATTCCTGGAAAAGCCCATGCGTTAAGATGGACTGGTTTTATGAGCAGAATTTCATTTTGACTTTTTCTCACCTTCCTTATTTCACTTAAAAGATTCATTTCTCACATCTGAAAATTTTCCACCGCTCGTCGTAGACACATGTTAAGGCTCCCTTTCCATTTGATTTTTAACCGTGGCACCCTAAGAATATCCCAGTAATGCTAGAGGGCTATATGGTTGAGAAAATCTAATCTAATGTACAAGCAGACGTTCATATAGGCCATGGTTTACGAAACTTTTCGTTCCATCGTCCCCTTCTTTAAAATGTTCTTCTCTCATCGCCCCCAACTCAAGCCAATCCATACGGTCCTATACTAAACTTATATATATGTACCGTTCCATCGCCCCCTGGGGGCAGTATTGCCCACTTTAGGTAAACCCAATTGTTGGCGTATATTTCGTGAGTTTGAAATTGAACAAGTCCAGTAATTCAGTTACACTCAGGAAAGAGAGATAAAGCCAAAAATGACTATATAAAGAAACGTCAATTCAATTAAAACTTCAAACATATATAAAAGAGTGAATTAATTCTTATGGAGTTTATTATTGATAACGTTACTTTAAAATATTTTTACTCAATTAACAATCTTTATATATCCCACCTGTTGTAAATGCTTCAACTATAAGATCAATTACATCAATAATTATAATATCAATTATTACAATTGTAAATAATGATGATATCATTAATTAATGCAACTATATGAAATGAAGTAAAATGTTATTATGTATGAGAAAACTGATTGGTATTATTCCGACTTTTTAGTACAACTCGAAAATCCAAGCTTCTAAAGAGCGTACGAATAGGGGCATGCAGTGATGCATATTTTAATCATTGATTCATGTGAATCACTGACGAATTTCATTTGGAATTCCCCCGAGGCTATTTTGCCGATCATGCAGATTCTTAGTACTCCCGGCTGACGGTGGTTAAAGAGCTCTTTAATATTTGAACACTTCGGTGATTTGCTTTTGGTAATTTGTTGCATGAACCGTACCTACGATAACTATCTCAGTGTTTGTAATGCTTGAAAATATTTCGAGACAATAGGATCACAATTAATGAGTCGAAAACATAGCTTGATTAATCCAAAAAATATCTGCAATTGTAGAAAATTCGAAAGTTGTATGCATTTCAAAACATACCCGATTAATATAGCTATTTAGTATTAAAAGAACACGGTGGGTGAATAATTGTAATTGAAAAATTTCAAGCTGTCAAGAGAAAACGAAATTTAAGAATATTTTTGCTTTTATTTGAAAACAACTATATGTACTTGGATAAGGAACCACACAAAGGTATATGATATCATGGAAAGAATTAAACGTTTAAAATAGAAATGGGTTGGACATATTGCAAGAAGACAGGGCAACAGATGGACCACAAGTATTCTAGATTGGTACCCCCGTGGTGTTAAACGTCCGAGAAGGCGTCCCCACGCAACATGTATCGACGAGATCAGAAAAGTGGCTGGAGTCAACTGGAGGGGTAAAGCATCAGACAAAGCAAAATGGAAAAATTTAGAGGAGAACTTCCCATCCAGCAGTGGATTGAAAATGGTTGTTGTTGACGATATGTGATAATGTATTGCTTATCTTACCACTGTCCAGAATGCTATTCATGCTAGGGCTTGAACAAGATCGACTTGTTTAGATATAAAATAATGTGGACGGGTTAAAAGTCTAGGAACAAGCCTACTTTTCTAAAGCCAACGATGCCAATAACCGCGGCCAGTGAGTTCAAATGACACTAGCACACATTTCTCTGATGAACCTAATTTTACTGATGACTCTTAGGTAGAGCTCCTGGGAACCTCAGGCGGGTTCAACCACCATATTTTGCGAATTCAACGTCAGTATTATCGCTAAAGTCAATAGTTGTTGCCTATGCTGCTTTTTTTTAACGATTAGACATCACTTTGGACAGAAAATTGGATTTGCCGCAGAGCCAGACATCAACAGAAATGAAATCAAGTCGGCAAATCAAATTTGCAAACATTTGCGATTAAAAAAAACACCATCCTATTGGTGAAAATTTGAACTTTACATTCTTTCGAAAATCTCTCTTTCATGGTATTGACAGGATAAATACGAAGTTACGGGAAAATTTTATCTCTTTCCAAAGGCCTCTTAGAAGAGGGGAATTATTTTGTAACTACACTGTTGATAACAAATTTTTAACGTACAGGATGATTCATAAACAAGTACAGTGAGACGGAAACCTGCCTTAGATGGAATCAAAATATAGTCTGTTAAAAGATTAGTTTTGCACGTTTATAAGACGGAAATTTCTCTAAAATGGAATATTATTTCAGTCTCTTGACGTTCTGTTTCGTACAGGTTTCACTGTATACAATTTCCAGATACTGTAAAACCGCAACAGTTGAAGACACGGACCAGAAATGCGATCCATTAGGTAGATGCACTCACAAAATTTGTTTCCTGGTACCTGAGGGAAGTGACATAGACGGTAGCGTGTGTGTCACGTGACTAGTCAGTCAAAATGGCAGCATTTGCAGTGGAGTTATTTTCACGAGATAACTGCAACACGTGAAGCTCTTTTCTGGATATGTTAAGTCTTTGGTGATGCCACAGTTGCAGGACGACACAGTGGAAACTATTCTCCAATCGAATCAAAAATATCATTGCACATGTTTTACAGATCCCGTTTTGCTCAATTTGAAAGCGCGAAATGCCACGCAGGCACTGCCTTTTCGACTGACTAGTCACATGATACATTTACTGTCACTCACGTTACTTCCCTTAGTAGCGGGCACAAACTTCATGAGTACATCTACCCAATGGATCGCAATCTACGTTATCCGAAAAAATAATTTAAAAGAGCATATATTTTTTTTCACACTCTTCTAAAAAATTTTAATTAATAGTTTTCTAAAAAAAGGTATTTTTTTTCCAAAGGAAGAATAGAGAAATAACTATAAAACAACTACCTAAAATTTAAGGAAGAATTTTCACTCCTCAACGAAATTTGGAAGTGTAAAATTGAATTTTTATGCCCGATTAACTCATCTAGATGTGTATTAACGGACAATGATTGCAATTGAGGAACTTATTTTCAAAAGAGAATATTTTTCCAGTTTTTTCCGAAATGCACGTTTTAATGGTTTATAAATCTTTGGGATAAGCTTTGTCAGATTATACATTCGAGATAATTAAAAATGAAAACTTTTGGTAGAAATTGCAATGTAAAGTTAGTCGTTTCTATCAAAAGGGAACACATATCCAGATTTTTCCATAAACTTCGGTATTTTTCATCTCACGATAACGGACACTCAAGGGACCGAAAATTTTGTCTGTTAACGAGGAGTGTCCGTTAATTGATAGTAAGATACATCAAGTTCCGTCGACGTGATTCACGATAGAATCTGTCAGTTGAGGCGTCCGTTATCGGGAGTGTCCGTTAATTGATAGTAAGATACATCAAGTTCCGTCGACGTGATTCACGATAGAATCTGTCAGTTGAGGCGTCCGTTATCGGGAGTGTGCGTTATGGGAGATCCCACTGTAGAATGATCGTGGTTGTTATGTTAATGACGAGCGCGGAGTAAGGGTACCTTCCTAGACTAGTTGAAACTTTCTGAAATCAAGAGGGGACGTATAGAGATCTCCAATTCTTCAGATTTGACCAGCTCAAATTTTAAAATCACAAGGTGATATTTCTACTAATTTTCTTTCAAAACGGAACATTTCCAAAATTTAAATGTGGATAATTCTCTCGAATGTTGATAAATATAGTATTTAACTATTCTTCTAACATTCCCACATGGGTACCTGTTGGGCTATTTTCTACTTTTGTAAAGCAAAATTTTCTTTATTTCTACTGTAAACTCAGCAAAAGTGCAAACATTCCCTTTTGAAAACCAGCGCCTTAACTATGGTTACTGTCTTCAACTGTTACTTTTTTACACCATCAAGGGAACTATATACTTCTTTATTAATCACCCCGTATTTTTTTGAGTTTTGAATGTTTCATTAAAAATTTTTTTCACAATTTTCTAAAATATTTCACAGTTAATAATGTTAAAAGCCAGTTATTTTCCCAATTACTATTTACAGCAGTACTAATCTAAATATTGCCTATAACTTTTATCAAAATTTTTTTATAGTGAAACATTTCAATGTGTTCAAGATCATTTTCTTCAACTCTAAAAAATTGAAATCTTACATGATTTCTTCTAGAATTTTATAGAATAAAACGAGAAAAAAAAAAAAAATTCCCCGTAGCATTTTAAGTAAATAACCGATTGCTGAGTTTGAAAAATGACGTTTCGTTGTGGACTCTTTTCTTTATTAAAACAATACTTGAAGATTTTCACATGATCATCATTTCAAAAGCTGTTTTCAATTCCCATATATACATACAACGGAACTAAAAGCGAATACTTAATAGAACAAAAAAAAAAAAAAAAAACAAGTGGAGAAAAGCAAGCTCGTATCATTATTTCGAGTATCCGAATTCTTTCAAGACGGTAATTTGCCACCATATAATGCAGATGGAAAATTGTAATAGATGAATCAAGATATTTATTTTTGTTTCTTCCCCCGTTTTATTTTTTCCTTATTATTTCCTTTTTTCCCCCCAATTTTTCTCCTGCACTCGTTTCTTAATTCTCTCAGGAGTTCGTAATTGAGTTTCTTATCGCATTCCGATTCTAATTATTAATACCCTGTGCCAGAGCCATAATTACATTATTAGTGCAAATAACGTTCCAGTCTCTCTCTCTCTCTTTCCTTTCTTTTGCTCTCTATCTTTTCAAAAAGACTGCAAAACGGCTTATACAAAAGAAAGTCATTTCCTGTGATGATAAATCTTTCGACCTGTAATAACCTACGCCGTGAATAAATTATGTTATCTACGTAAAGAAATTGATTGAAGCTCGAAATAAAAAAAAAATACAGGAAAAAATATGCATTCATCTTTGACTTTAAGGAGAAAGGCGAAAAAAAGATATATAAATACTATGGAGTAATATTTTCAAGATGTCATCGATGGCTGAATATAGTAGAACTTCGTTAATTCGAATTTTGAATGATTCAAATTTTCATGAACTCCCCTTGAGCTTTCTATCTAATTTAATGTTAAAATCTTTTGTTTAATTCGAACTTTATGGATAATTCGAAGTTGGAGGAGAAAAATCATTATTTTTTGTATCAACATATTTAATTTAGAAAAATTCTACAAGAAGACAGACTTTGCTTTTCTCAATCAAGTTGTTAAACAACAAATTTTTAAAGACTAATAAAAGTTTGAAAATTTGGTTTTTCTCTACTTTATATTTTGATAATTTAATGCCCATTTCAAAAACTGTTCAGCTGGAGTGCATCGAAGAATATGTATCACTTGATACCCGAATATTTTGTTCAACCTATGGATCAAGGTGTGACATTCAAAATCCAAATAATTTCATCGTCATTAAGAGTATAGGAATTATTTGAAAGTACAAAATGCAATACGTTAATGAAAGTATATTCCCTTGATAGTAAGAATGATTAGCAAAATTTAGGAAACAGTTTTTTAAAGGATGATCATGAATTGTTTCTGTGAATTAGGCTTTGAACATGGTCAAGAAATTCTGTAATGATGCTGAATTGAGAACAGTGGAATAATGTAGCAGCTAGGATCAATGTATATTATAATTATAGATTGCTAAAATTTAGGAAACAGTTTCGTAACTGATGATAAAATGATAATAATTGATAATCATTATCTTATGTGAATGTTAATGATTAAGTTGCAATTCGTAGTCATTTTACACATAAAGGATAGATTAATTGGATAATTCGAACTTTTTTCTAATGACTTTGGACTTCGAATTAACCAAGTTCGACTGTATTAATAAAACTCCTCTAAATACGATTTTTTTAGTAAAACACTCGGATAGAGAGCATACGGTATTTATCGGTAATTCCACTGTCTATTATATATCTGATATATATAGCTTTTTAAATGACAAAAAACACTTGTTTATTCAAAAATATATTTACACAAAAGATAACTTTTGAAGGAAAAAAAAAACCACAAGATGGAATGTATGCAAGAGTGTAGTAGAACTTATGAAAGTGGGCCGACATCGGGGGGGATACCATGCATGGTTCAAAAAAAGTAGGCGTTTCTGAAGGGTGGCTGTGCCCGATTGCACTAAAAATGCCAACCCACGTTCCCCGACACCCGCCTTCTCAAAAACATATTGGACGAAAAAAAAAAGTGGAGTAAAGTTCACCGGACATACCTTAAGAAAAAGAGATACACTTATGTTGTTTCGAATGTAGAGGAGATGTGGCTGAAGAAGGCGGTGGATATGCCGCTGCCAGATGCAGCTTTGGAAAGATTGAGAAGTGCTTTAGTGAATTCGTGCTTATTATTACATACGTGAGCGGAATCTACATATTTGTGAAATGAGAGCGTTTCTGAATATTTTAATGCTGATATTTGAGTGCCAGTGTCTTAATCAGTTAACTAGAAAGTTGAAGTATTTTTTTTTTGTCGTATACGCCTGTTTTCCAATCACATCTATTGTTATTTTTATATATATTTACATCCAGGAAATTTATTTGTTCTTCCTTTGCGGTTTCTTTCAGAGAAAGCAAGCTCTTCACGGTAGATATTGGAAAGATGCTGTTAAAATTGCTGTTGTTGAAGATGATTAGACCATCAATGTAGCGAGAGCCAATAAAATGATATTGCATTTTTGATTTTCGTTCGAAGAAATAGAGAAAAACGTTGGCAAGGGCACTTGAGTAGCACAGGCCCCCTTTGGTATTCCTTTAATTTGTTTGTGGATAGAAATATATGCTTTTCAAGATTGCGGAAGTTGACAAGGTTTTTCCAAGATTTTTTAAATTAAATTCTAGGTAACCTTCGTATTTGTGAAGGAGATGTCAATAACCTTGTAGTGTGGTATACTCGTGAAGAGAATTTCGAAGTTATATTTGCAAATGTGAGATAATTATGTTATAGTTGTTGAGAAAGTCGAGGACTATTTTGTTGTTGTTAATGATAATGTTGTAAACTTTCTTCATTTTTCCAATTAACTGTTTAAGCCACTGGTACTCAAATATTAACATTAAAATATTCAGAAACACTCTTATTTCACAAATACGTAGATTTGGCCACATGTGTAATAATAAGCGTGAATTCACTACAGCACTTTTCAAACTTTCAAAGCTGCATCTAGCAACAGCATACCCACCGCCTTCCTCAACCACATCTCCCTTTACATTCAAAACAACACAACCGCATCCCCGTTCTTGAGCTATGTCCGGTGAATTTTTGACTACTTTTTGGACTTTTTAAATTTTTATTTCTGTAATTTTTGTATTTTTCTGTAATTTTGTATATATAATTCATGTTTTTGATTTTCTGTAATTTTGTATATATAATTCATGTTTTTGATTTTCTTAATATTTTTTCTCATGCTTCATTTTACTTTCATTTGTCATTCATTCGTATATATATATATATATACACATTTCTATTTCACTATTACATAAATTCCATCTTGTGTTTTTTTTTCTTCAAGAATTATCTTTTGTGTATATTCACATATACTCTGTATAAAGGAAACTTCAGTTCACGAAATGAAGCAACTGATTGAGATTTCATTGATTCAGTCTTTTTTAAAATGCTAAAATCCGAAAAAATATTCAATTTTAAATTTAATTTCAGTATAAAAAATGTTAAATTGAAATTTAATTTTAAAATTTGAAAAAAAGGAGATTTTTTTTTTAGATGTAAGTAAATTTTTTAAAGAAATTTTGTTTAGATAGAAAATTAATGAAATCTTAATCTCTTGCTTCATTTCATGAACAGAACAGTTTCCTTCATTTTGAATAAATTTTTATCTAATTACATTGATGTTACGCTATTGTATCAAGCGCAAGCTGCTAATGCATTTTTTAGAAACTTTGTAAAAAATTAAGTACTATTAGAAATAGGCCTATGTAAAACATTGTACTTCCTAGGATAACATATACAATGAAATATATGTGAAAAAGTTTGGATTGACTACGGTTTTCTGTGAAATTGCACATTTAATACACATATAATCACGCAACACAATACATTGAAACAAAATATAAAGAAAACAAAATAAATATGCAGGAAAACACCACAAATATATAGGGAAACAGCATTAATATACATAAAACACACCAATAACACATAGAAACACAAATATATTACAGCACAATAGTAAATTTATCGGCGTCAGACACGTACTTCGTTTTGCATTGCACCTGTACTGGACATAAGGAGCATGCCATACAATTGTCCAACAGTATCGGCCAACATTATCAGCCAGCATTGAGGTTGGCCATTTTCCCTGGTAACGTTGTTCTAACTGGTCCTTATCACTTTTTTACCATACAAAAACTCTCGTAAAGCACGCTCGCAAATACCAAACAATGTAGTGGGGCCGCCTCTTGGTCATCTTGTCAAATGTTTGAATATTTGTTAGCTTTGTCCACATGTTTCATTTGAAAATCTTATACAGTATTTTACCAGAAAGATATTAAAATATCAAAATGAGTAGAATTTTATCGTAATCCTGGCCAACTGTTGGAGAGCATGGGAGGCAAAACACAACATGTTATTAATAAAAATACAAAATTTACTTAAATTTACAAGTATTTAAACAGTAAATTATATATTATATTCATCAATTCATTAGATGTTTTTCGGTTTATTGTAGGTATTTCAAAACTTATTTTGAAAAATTATTGTATATTTCTGCAAAATCATGTGAAATTTATTACAGAAGTTGTTAATTTGAAAATTTAAGTTTTTATATTTTGAAAAAAAAGAAAAAAACAGCAACAAGAGAAAATATGAAATTTTTTAAAATCTTTTTTCAAGAGAAAATATTTCTGCGTCTTAAGCATTTCAACAACAGGGCGACTTCACATTTAAAATTGCCTCCTGAAATGATCGTGGTACGTCGCAAACCAAATGATGACCAATTTATTGAATATTTTATGAGATACCAGACCCTATAAGCAGTTATAAGAAAATCTACCATTTTTGAAAGATTGGTTCTCCCGAACGGAATTCAGAATATTCAAAGTGGGTAATACGCAAAGATTTTCTCATGCATAGTCGAAGCTTTAAAGCTCTTTCTGCTTCCTCAGTTATGAATGTAACCTTCAACTTACTTTCGGTTGCATTGCGTTCGGAATGGATTCCTGGATAAGCTTCTTTGCTCGGACCCCCAAAGGTGCAACTATAAGATACTAGAAACAAGCCACGTTTTCCAGTGGGAAAAGATTGTTTTCTTCCTTCCCCCTCGCTATATTCATACCAAAACTTCTTGAAATTGCCGTTTCTGCTGGAAAATTCGATTGTTACAATGGGTTTGGACAAAAATGCTTGTTTCCAACGTGTCTACTGAGCCGAATTTTCAAAGCACGGAATCGTATTGAGCTCTTTTTGTAGGGGGGGATATTGAGTTTTCTAATATATGTAAAAATAATGCTTTTTTTTGAAACCTTAATACCCTTTCATATCGTGTTTTTAAGCTATTTTTTTTTTACAAAAAAATTGTCAACTGATTGGTTGTGAAAGTGTTTGTATATAAAAATCCTAGTTGTCTAAAAGAAAATTAGACTTGTTTCTTTTGTTGTTAGATTAGGTGAAAATAAATACTCAACTAAAATGAATTATAAACGATAGATTAACTTTTATATACCTTGAAATTGAAAGTAATTAATTCACATGGAAACGACGAAAAATTAATTAGAGAACGCATAATATAAAATAAGTAACTATAAGTTGGAACGACATGATATTGGTCTTATTATCATAAAGAAAAAATGTTTTCGCATTCTCGAGAAAAACTATAAATGAAATAAATGAGATTTTATTTTATTATTTTTTTAAATGTTTTTTAAAAATAATTTTCGAACAATTTAAAAATTTTTCCTGAAGAAGAGCAATAAATGCAAAGAATTGTTATTTATCTAAGGGGATTTCAAATGGAAGAATATTGAAAAAAAATATATTTCTTTTTTTTTTTCAATTCCAAACTTGATGCGATAGAAATTTTAAAAAAAATTTAAAAAATGTGTATGTATCAATGAATTTTTCTCTGAGAAAAAAAGTTTATTTTTACTTTTTTTTCTGTGTGAGAGATACGGCAGTTAATAAACTGCGAATAGTTTGCAATAGATATAGAAATGTTAACTTAATGAAATGTTTTTTAAATGGAAATGTATAAATATTTATAACAAACGGAATAATTTAAATTGCGGGAGATGTAGGAATAAAGTAATGAAAAATATATATTTAATAAGAGAAATAAGAGTTCAAGTATATGTATGCTCATTAAGTATGGGATTGCGAATCGGATTTAATTTATTATAAATTTCTGTTTGGTTACATGATACACTATTACAAAGAACGCTAACCTTGTATTAAATATAAAATATTAGCTGCAGATATATCCAGAAACTGTATTTTATTGGTTGTTATGAATTAAATCCACTGGAATTAAATCTGATTAATTTTCATATTTCCAATGATCAGTATGTGATCATCAGTGACAGTAATCAAAAGAAACATTGAATATCATTTTCTAGGAACGTGTTTTTTAATATTTCATGGTTTTAGTTTAGATGTAATATCTTGACAACACGTATTGGAAGATTAACTACACATGGGGGAATGATTTCACTTGACAACCATAACAAACAGGTATTTTAGTAATCAAGTTGCATATCCTAACAATAACAATTTATGAGTGTATCATATAAAATTTTAGTAAACAGTTCTCTCTTTTTTTCTTCGAAGAGAATATGATTTATTAAGATGAATATCAGAATTTGTTTGAAGATAATTATTTAGTTTTTTATGACTATCAATTCAATGGTATTTTTTATTCTCTCTGCATTCACAATGAAACCATTTAATGCTAAACAACAACAACAACAAAAAATTTTTGTTGGTTTTTTCTTATTATTATAATTTTTGATACTTTTCTTCAAAACATTTACATAAAGTATATGAGAAAGTAAAATTTTTCTAACAGTACTGTATATGAATTCAGTTTTTTTTTCTGAGGGATTAGGAAAAGTGCTTATTATATTTTCACATCAAATAACATTTTTTTGAGAAGCTGCTTTGATTGCATTTTCATACTCTCTAAAAGATTAATAAGGCGAATCTCTTTCCCAACGACTTGCTTGCGTAATAATTATTCTATTTTATTTTTTTTTATTATCTGAGTGGTGTATATATTATCCAATTAAATATAGGTGTTTTCGCCGCTGTAATATGTTAATTGTCTTGATTCATTTGTGTGCGTGAAGTAAAACAATGTGAGAGAAAGAGATGTAAAATTACACAAACATACTCTGATAAGTTAATTAAAATCCTGAAGGTGATTAAAATGAACGACTTCGTTGCTTGTTTTCAATGTTTCGTGAATAGACTTTTTGTTTAGATTTACTCTTCCAAAATTTGTCTCGTCGGTCCTCTTTTCAAAGAAAAAAAAATTCCCATCGCTTCCTTGGATAAACGAAACCATAGGATCTCGCATTGCATTTGTATATAGCTTCTACCATCCCCAGCCTATTTCATCGCCAGGTTTAGGAAACACTGGATTAGATGGATCGACTTCAAACATACAAATAACAATGACAAAATAACTTTTCTCAATGGTTTTCATATCGTCGAAGGACAAAAAGTTTTTAATCATTTCATCGCATTACTATCATTTTATACGCACTAGATATAATTATATTAGGTCTATGCGATTTCAAATGACTGCTTAACCATGTTATCCGGTGTATACGTGAATATATATGGCAAATACATGATAAAAAAACCCATTATACTAATTTTTTTTGGTACAGTACATCTTTCAGTACAAAATACGGCTATATATAAGTACAATACGTTTTTTTATCTGCAGGGTGGGCCCTGCAAATAAAAAGAAAGTTCGTAGAAACTTTAAAAATTCATAAAAATCGGAAAAATAACCGAAATAAAAAACGGTTAGCGCAGGGTTAGCATCGCTAGGTCACGCGGATTTTTGTAAGACGGAAAAACAACTAAAAAGCAGTCGATAGGAGGCGCTGACGTACACAAGTCAAAGAAAAGATACGCAAATAACGAACAGAATGACTCCAAATCGTTTATTACAGCTGTATGTGTTCCACATGACCACCACCACAGGGGATAACACATTGCACAAATCCAGCAACGGCAGAGTGCAGCAGGTCCACATACACGGTTTACAACGGTGAATTGATTGTGGATTAGGAGCGCAAGTTCTTATAACTGTCTCATTTACATATTTCCACCAAATTCACTCGTACCAGCGCCACCTATCGGCTGTTTTTGAGTTATTATTTTCCTGTCTTAAAAATAATTTCCGTGACCTACCGATGCTAACCATGTAAACTGTTTTTTATTTCGGTTATTTTTCCGGTTTTCATTCATTTTTTCTACGGACTTTTTGCCCACCCTGTATAAAAAGAGTTGATTCTTTGTAAGTGTCATGTTATGAAAGCCACTGAAATTTAACGCGTTCAGAGATTTCTAAAATCGCTCAAAATTACGGATATCGGAAACAAAATCCTAGATGAAAACTATTGAACTTTGCTAAGTAAGATTTTACAGTAGAGTCTCAATAATTCGAGTCTCGAAAGTTCGAGATTACGGGTAATCCGAGATGCTGGAATTGTTCATCATTCGCTTCTCGAACCTCTGCCGATTCTTCAAGAATGCGTTTTATTTGATTTTGATTGATTGTTGAAGCGAATGCGGGTAGTTTCAGTTTTGAGGGGTCTTGATCCCTACGCTGGAGTCTTCAGTGAAACCCCTTAATAGAATTTTTTACAGGCCTTTTTATAGTAAATTTAAAGTATGAAAAAAATATGCATGTACAAAGTTCATATCGGGCCCAAGGAATCCAAGAGCCCGTCAGACAACATCATAAAGAAGCCATCGATCTTAGTAACCTGAATCTTGATTAACTATTCCGTTGAATTAAGAACAAAACAGGTAAGAGTACATAGGTCTAAGCCAGGGCTGGACAAATCCCAGGCACCAGGTCGCCATAGCGACTAAAAAATCAGCGTTGGTGCCTAAAATTTTCTATATGTCATTAGTAAATCAGTCTAAGAATGAAAAATTTTCTGAGTTCATGCTTAATGTGCCTTTTAACACGAAAAAAAGGGGTCATTACGTTTCGGAAAAGTTGAAAATTCAATATTCAGGAACGTTTTTCTTGGGAAAAGAAACTGTGCTTTCTTTTGCTCAAAAAATTTGTCTGGCCCCTAATTTCTTTCCGATTTGTCCAGCTCTGGTCTAAGTCCTTCTCTTCTTCCTGAAAATAGATTTCTATTGTTCTTCGGACAATCCGAATTTGGGCCAATCTCAGTCCCGTTAACCTCGGATTATCGAGAATACTGTATCTGTTTTCTGTTTATAAGTAACATTAAAATCAAAGCAAACTGTATATTTTATGCTTAATTAACCATTTTAGCTGATTAAAATATCCACTCTAGGTAATTAAATGCCTGTGCTAATGTATTGTTTCAACTAAAACTATGCTCTAAAACAACACCCATTTATATCCGTATTTTACAACCTAAATTACCAATCAATACACTTTTATGGGGAAATGAACCATAGAAGGTTAAAGTTTCCATGTTCAAATCAAAACTTGCCGAACCTATTGTTGGTGTCTTAAAGGTGGAGCGGGGAGGGGGGTTGAGGGGAAAAAGTATTGCGATAATATTGTCATTGCCGACAAATTTGTTGTTGGGTGTATTAGTAGTAGTACATTTGGTCATTTTTGTCGCACCACGACCATTTCCTGCACACGAAGGTAATTAGACCGCGACCTACAATTTATTGCCGATTCCGAACGGCAGATTTTTTATACTCACCGAGTGGTTCTTGCGCTAAGTCCTTAGTGTGCGACGGCCTGCAGTAGCAATCTTTTCCTGCGGTGATTTCATAGTAGTATGAAAATATCGTTGGCCAAGATGCATTTGCAAACATGTGATATATATTATGCATATCGATTCAATTTTAAACGACACAGTCTTATAACCTATCATAAAAAATTCATATCGCAAACTTGGTATAGTCACTTACTCTGAAAAATCAAAATATTCAGATCGATCGAAAAATGCATTATAGAAATCAGAGAAACGAAATATATTCGGCCGCAAGACGCTTGCTGCAGTTTTGCCTCTCTTCCGGCGCTAGCTTCTTGAGATTGTTTGGAAGCTGAAAGAGGCAACTAAAGAAATTTCTCTTCGAGTTTGTCTTTCTAGTCACTGAAAAAGGCGGAGATTGGTTCGGAATTTTAAAGAGGTTTCGCTCGAAATAGTTCTCTTTCTCCTTTCATTTCTTCATAACTTCGAACCAGGAGAACTTCATTTCTCTTTCTTTGGGTGCCTTTCTTTGTAAATCTGATGCAGTTGGAAAAGAACTTCCAAGTATATATATATATATATATATATAGTAAGAGAAACTTCGAGGTAAGAAAGAAAAAACACCAACATATTTTTGCATCATCGAGAATTTCGGCAATGGACAAAAAACTGCTTTCTGTGGAGTGCTTTCAAAAGTAAATCAATGCGAGTAATTTCAAAAGTGTGAAGCTATTTTGTCATTGGTAACGGAGTTGAAAAATAAATGTGATGCTTACGAAAATCTCAAAGTTAAGTCTATTTTCTATAATTCCACTGAAAAATGTATGGGATATATCTAAGAACATAAGCTAATGGTGGATTTGATGGCTTGTTTTCAAGTTTGAAATAGTCCCATGTGGCTGACATTTTGTTGAACAGAACTGGCCTCTTTTTCCTAGTCCTAAATTTGAGTTTTCAAAGGAGTTTTTCTTTTTTAGTATTTTGGGAACTTTTGGAGTAGCAAACATTACATATATTATAGTAAAAGCACTTTATATGGAATAAATTTTTAATGCGAAACGGAATTTTCGGAACAAGGAAAGAGTATTATTTCTCGTATTCCATTTCAAGCACTCTCTTATAACACTTCCACTACTTACGGAGAAGTGGAAGACAATGGACATTTTCAAAAATCCCTCTGTAGCAGCTTCGAGAGTGAAAATACAGTGTGTTATAAAATAGGAATCTAAATTTTTATATGATCCCTCTGTTCTCTAACTTCCAATTACATAGTTGTTGTACTGTCTGATATGAGGACAGCAAAAGAAGTTTCCATGTTTTCAAGTGCAATGTCGCTGAGATATCTGAATTCAAAAATCGGAGAAAAGTTGAGAAAGAACAGCATAAGCTAACGAACAATGCTGCTTACCCTCATTTATGCTATTCTTTCCCAACTGAGAGATATTTGAATTCAAAAATTCAAATATCTTAGCCAATATTGTACATAGAAAATAGAATTTTTCTTCCTAGCCTAGACAAGGCAACAACTTTTTTGTTTTAAATTAGCGGACGGGAGGGGGGGGGGGTAACCGTACAAAAATTGCGATTTTTTTTGTTTCATGATATACACGATATTTTTAGTTCCAAAACAGGCACAGAGTGATGTCTGAACCCATTTTGAGCGTCTTTTAAATGAAAACAATACCTCTACGACGAACAGTTGACGACATAAAGGGCCAATTAGGTCTTACAGGTCACCCTATATTTTGAGACTAATGAAGTGAGATCAACTGAAAATGATTATTCTCAAAAATCTGTAATTATATTAATCAACAATCACAACACATCATGGCATTACAGAATGTTAATTGAAAGCTATTTCATAATTACTCTACTGAAAATTTCATAATGATATCATATGTATAGTAGAACTTGGTTAATTCGAATTTTGGATTGTTTGAACTTTTTTTGTTTTATGTCTAATTTAGTGTTAAAATTTCTTGTTTAATTCGAACTTATTTAACTTTTTTTTATCTTTAATTTTTTTTTTAGTTTCTAATTTCTTTTTAACTTTTTAATTTTTTGCATAATTCGAAGTTGGAGGAAAAAAATCATTATTTTTATATCAGCAAATTTAGTTGGAAAAAATTCTACAAGAAGTCAGACTGCTTTTCTCGATCAAGTTGTTAAACAACAAATTTTTAAACACTAATAAAATTTTGAAAAGTATGTTTTTTTCCCTTTTTTTTAATAATGTAATGTCCATTTTCATATTGTTCAGCCAGAGTGCTTCAAGACTGTGTACCATGTAATACCAATTATGTTTTTCAACCTATAGATCAAGGTGTAACATTCAAAATCTGAATCTTTTTATCGTCATTTAGAGTATTAGAAGTATCGGGAGTTCAGATTACGTTAACGAAAGTATTTTTCCTTGATGGCATAAAAATGATAAGCAAAATTTGGATAACAGTTTCATAATGAATGGTCGAGAACTATATCCGTAAATCATTTCTGGAACAGTGAAATAGTGTAGCAGTTAAGATTAATAATTTATATATTATAATTAATAAAGTATTAAAAAATTTAGGAAACAGTTTCGTAACTGATGATAAAATTTTAATAATAGGTGATTATGAATGAATGATTATGATATGCATTTTGGATAATTCAAACTTTTCCCCACTGACTTTGGACTTCGTATTAACCAAGTTAAACTGTATTAACTTCCAATAAGTACAATGGAAATACCTTCTAACTTCTTCCTGTTTTAATTATTACTATTTTGAGAAATATTATGTGAATTCATCATGTATAGTAGTGCTGAAAAGTCTTTTAACAGATGTGTTATTGATTGTATTTGTATTGTCAATACAAATTTGATTGTCAAATTTGTATTTGTTATGAGAATGTTTTAGTGAAATCGATTTTATAAAGCACAAACATTGAACGTCATTAAAAATTATAATGAATAAAAAATTGCGTATTTAACCCTCAAATGCGTTTGCATACGTGCAAAGGGTTTTTTGAACGTTCATTACTGCATCAGCTTTGAAGATAAAAATTCAGAACCGCCTTTGCACATAAGGCGAAGTCATATGCTTTCTATTTTATATTTTGAATTTGCTGATAAATGTCCCAATTAACGACAACAACTCTTTGTTTGTTGCAGAGCACGAGTGGCTGTGATTTCACTTGTTTGTTAAAATGTTTTGTTTGCATTTCTTCTTTTTTTACATTGAAGTTTGCAATCCGAATTTTTCTCTTACTATAGCTTGAAAGGAAGTGCAAAGAAGGTAGTTATATGTTTGGAAAGTAATATTTCATTTCAATACATTTATTTTATGTGTGATTTTTGAGGCTTTCTACGTCTTCAATAAGGCTCTGTATAAGGGTAAAATTTGAAATCGATTGTTTGAACGGTTTTCCGGCTTCCAATACGTGTCATTTATTATAAAAAAAATTATCAGCTAGAAATAAGAAACTGAGCATTTAAGGGTTAAATTTTTTTAAACTGGGAAAAACATTAACTTAATTTTATGTGTTGGGTCAACAGTGTTTTGAGACAAACAAAAAAGAAAACAATTACTGAATAATCATACATCGGGCACAATAACAAAATAGACTGGGTAAGTTAATACTTTGTTGAGATCGTGTGCAATTCACAAATGCTTGATGGGATTCAAGTGAGGACTCACAGTTGCTTACCCGCAAAACTCTCATTTTGATGCTCTCTGGAAGTAACATTTAACAGCTTTTGAACTATATTTGGGGTCATTGTCATGGAAAAAAAGATATCGATAATGGTTACATGTGCCGGGCAGTAAGTGACAATATATATTTATGAAATGTAATTTTTGTGCGAAGAACCAAACTCTAATGTTTTTGAGTTAGGCAGGGATTACATATAAAAGTTTAATAAAAATTCGATTACAAAAGTTAAAAAAAAACCAACCTATAAGCATATCAGTTACATTCGAGCGAATCTATCCAAAAGGCTTATTGGTTATTTTTTCAAATTTTGTAAAAGATCTTTTATCAAACTTTTATAGTGTAATCTCGGCTTTAGTCAAAGGATCGACACCGTATGTAAAAGAAGCATGCCCATAATATAGCACTCAAGGCCTCGTTTTGATAGTTAGAGCCTATAATACTTTGCTATTTCTTGTAATAACGCAAGGTTTTTTTGGTCGGATACACACAGACGACCGAAAACTCCATTATGTCCAAGTAACGCTTTAAAAAAGCGATACGCTAATTATTCAGTCCGTGTTTCGAATTAAACTCATCAGTTTTTTTCCCGTCTAGTGAATTTTCAAAGACTTCTCTTTGCTTGCATTTTGATTGTTCTTTCTATCCTCGTAAAGTAAAGGAATCGATTTCTAATGTATAATTAAAATAAATTTGTTAGAACTTTCGATCCATTCAAAATCCAAAAATGAGACAATAAAAAACTCAACTCATTAACCACAAACACGCAAATTTCAATGCAGGTGTAGATAATTATCTTCCTTCTGCTTTAAATACAGGGTGGCCATAAAATAGCTTTGCAGAAACAGAGCCCCCAGAGTCTGAAAAAATCAACTAATGCTGACGAAATTTGAGATATGAGTGTCACAGAGTATGCATTCAAGAATGAGAGGGGAAAACAAAAACATATTTCTCGCGGTTACGGTTGCAACAAAAAAAAGTGGGCGCAAATGATTGGCGCAGTAAAAACCACGAATGGTATTAAAACGGTACCTGTATCACCATAAACGCCGGCGCGTTTAGACAAATAAAAAGATCTCACCAAGGGGTTGGCAGGTTAACCGCTCTGTCGGGGACTTCCTGCAGATCTGATCGAGATGACCGACCAAGCAGTTAGCTTACCAACCACCAGGTGGTTGTTAAGCTAACCGCATTATTCGTTTGCGTCCTACACCGGCATTTATGGTGATACAGGTACGTTTCACAGCGTCATTCATGTTTGTTTACTGCGCCAATCACTATGCAATGCATAAAAGGTATGGAGGTTTTTAACAGCTGGCTGATGTGAAGATTTGATGCTGAGAAAAATTCAAATGCCTTTGTCGGGAATCAAACCCACGTCCTCTCACTTACCAGGTGAGCGTCCTAGACTATAAAAGCAACCAATATCTCGGAGAGGGACATCATCTTCGGATAAGTCGGCATCTGGTGGCAGTGTCAGCAATTGTGAGCTTTGGCCTGAGTTAAATCCGACCGTCCGCGTACAGTCCCGTTCAGTGCACACGAGCTTCAAGGAAATATCGAGGTGCTTGTTGCCTTTGTGGTCTAGCGGTTAGGTGCTCAACCGGCAAGTGAGAGGACGTGGGTTCGATTCCCCGCTAGAGCAGTTGGGATTTTCTTTTTCCTAAATACATCTTCGCACGCGTCAGGCAGCTGTTAAAAACCTTCGTACGGATAGTGGAGTGTGACATCCTCCGATAAAAAAGAAACCCTTGTGGGAAATTTAAATCAACCAGACTGCACAGATCACCCATTCCATACGGACACAAACACGTCAAGTCCAACACTAGATCTTGAGAGAAGCGAGCACAATCAACGGGATAAAAAGAAAAGAAAGATAATCGAATCAACAAAAAAGCCTACAAAATTCACAAAGTCTTTAAAAATTTGGCCAGGTCTTTCAATGAAACCTTCAATATTAGCTCCCGTTTAGTAACATCGAAAAACTCTGATGGCTCAATCACGTCGTCAAACTCATCGTTTGGCTCCCTCTCATCTTCGTCGTCAACGTCAGACGTGGTCTACAAACTGAATTCCTGCAATTCACAAACATCAATTTCGAATAAAGCAGAGCAGGAAAAACGGAAACATAAAATTGGTATTTACAACATACAGAAAACATCTTCATTTGTGCATAATGAACAACTAGAAAAGCAAGACTCGCTCAAGTTCAGCATAGAAGATTCAGAATGTCAGAGGAGAGTCTTTTGAACAACTGATTCCTCTAATGGACCGATTACATTTACAAGTCAAGCAGCAGTGAAAATCCCATTGACAGAAAGGACACAAAACGTAGATCTTGAAACAACGGAAACGAAAACTGAACCCTCAATGGTATTGAATAATAACACTCTACATGACCTACAGATTTTCTCTGTAGAAGAAAGGCGAGTAATTCCGGGGAACAGGGCAGTCAATCAAAGACACTCCTCTCTGCTGATGATCTCAATTACAATGATTCCCAAAGTCAGTTGGATCTTTCAAACACACCACTTTCTTGCTGGCGCAAACAACTTGGTAAACTAAATACTGACATATCTTGTGACCCCGAATCTCACTCGAAAGAAACTTCTCTCTTACTAAATACATCGACGGTCCAACAACCCGATTACTTCCCTTCGAAAATAATGGACTCATCGATTGAATCATGGGATGAAGGCAGTTATATGGATTCTCTACCAGAGGGAAGCGATTGCACCGGGAACGGCAAGGAACTTCAGACAATGCTTGACTTTTTAGACTTTGAGAAAGAGAAACTTGATAAAAGCCACTTTCTCTTACAAGAGAAGTCAACAGAAATACAGAATCCCACTTCGCATAAAAATCCCAAAAGGTATAAGAGTGAGAAAAAAAATAAAAGGTCTGGTAAACAAAACGTCAAGTCTCAAGTTAAGAAAAGAAGTGAGGAGAACAGTACTGCCAATATGAACATTCCCCAAGAAACAGAAAGAAAAAACCTCCAAGGGAAAAAAAGAGAACCTTGAGATAAGGGTCAAAAAACAAACTCAATATGAAGACAAACTTTGCTCTCAGAACAAGACTATCAAAAAAATTTGTCGTCGGTTAGAAACACCCAAATCAGCTGAAAAACCTGTCCGACGAAGTTCATCAAGACTTAAGGAAAAAGACAAGAACCTTGCCATATCTAGGGGTCAAAGAGGTTCTGAGGATCTCCTCAAGTCCAGTTTGATAACAGAAATACAACCCAGTGATTATTTGAATAGAAACAATTTTCTATAACATTACTTTCTCAACGAGCATCATCTCAGGTCATATTCAAACTCAATGGTCATCAGGTAGATGCACAAAAAACGATGGGTGCTACTGCCTCAATATCAACGGAATTCTCTGCACATAAGACTCTAAAACCAAATGGTCATGCACTTTTGGAGGAGCTCCGGGGTATTTTGAACTCTTATACAGGTGATAAAACCAGCGGAAATGTAGGGTTTTATATCCCTGCCAAAAAACGCAAAAAAAGCAATAAACTAATCGATGCAATCAATATTTGGGCAGACATCCTCAAATCTACTAGGGACAGCTTCTGCCAAACAGAAATATCTTTTCCTCAAGAACCAATGCTCACTTCGACTACACAACATTTTAATACTCAGTCGCACCAAGACCATCTCTCAGCTCAACCACAGATCGAGGAACTTCTCCAACAGCAGATTAGCAATATGGGTGAGATGCGCAACAGTGCACCACAACGACCTCCGAAACCACAAAGAGATGTCGCTAAAGAAACTCAGAGAGGCTGGAGTCAACACCAACATTCCAGAAGTATCGCATGATCTGCGACAATCAGAGAAAATTATATTATCTCCATCTGTGTGTGCAACCACATCAATTAACACTGCAACTAGTATTGAAGCTGTCACCAACATCTACTCCTCTGGAGTTGGAATTCGGACAAGACTTGACCAGTTAAGCAATAATTACAACCTCCCTGTAGCGTCACTGGAAAAAATCAACTCTATGATAGATTCTATTATGGAATGGATTGAAGAAACGGTGCAACAAGAACTCAGTGGTTTGACACAAACACTCCCCATCACCACAAGGGCAACGCCGTGAAAAACAACACGGAACTACGAGAAAACCGGCAGAGAAGAATTTGCCCATTGTGGCTAATTCTGACAAAAAAATCACACATATCAATTCCCATATCTTATCCTCCTCAACAAAAGAACTCTGTAATATCAAATCATGTAGATGAAATAAATCACAGTTGACAAGATCTCTTTCAATACGGAAAATCCTTTCCAAGAAGTCAGCCACAGGAGGAAGCAGAGGAAAAACAAGAATCGGCAAATCTATTCAGTGTTGTTATACAAGAACAGATCGGTTCCATCACATCGATCTGACAGTAAGAACCAAATTATTATCAAAAAATTTGAGAAAAAAATTCACAACATCACACATTAGAATGGGATGAAGTAGCAAGAATTGCGAAAATGGATATATTGGCCAAACTAGAAGAAATCTAAATATTCGAGTTCTCGAACACCGAAAGCATGTTGAGAAGGGACGGACGGATAATTCGGCTATTGCCCAACACTGTTGGCAACATTCACATTATTTTGATTTTGATAAAGCGTTTGTTTTTAAAAAAGCAACACACAATTCTGAATTGAATTTTCTCGAGGGATACTTCATCAGAACATGCCAGAATTTCCTCGTTAATGATGGAAGAAACACGCCACCTATTTCGTCAGCTTGGACAGGCTTTATTAACCTCAGTCGTGACAAAACTTTCAACACTTTTCAACAGATGGCTCCCCAATTCGCATCCAAAGACCACTCGGACGCAGCAAATACAAAGGCGGACTCTTTGGACGACCAGACGTAAACATCACCCCTCCACGACTTATTCGTGTGAATTCTGACCACGAGGTCCTGATGACGGCTCTCCATTGAAGAGCCGAAACGCGTCGATAATTCGACCAATTGAATTTATTTGTCTTGAAAACGTGGCAATTTTTGTATAAATTAAAACCAGGCAAAGTTTCTCATTTTTGTGATAGTATCAATATTCATACCGTCCAATAACTCTTCTAAACACAGTGGGTAAAATTCTTGAAAAGTTGCTGACACAAAGAATCAACTACTACATCGAGAAAACGAAGTGGATCAGCGATAAACAACATGGATTTAGAAGAAGGTTCTCGACGGAGACAGCACTCTCAAAGATTCATGACAGTATACAAACATTTAAGAGCCAAAAACGAGATGTTGCCCTAATATGAGGACCAGATATTAAGAGAGCCTTCAATAACATTTCACATAAAACAATAGTAAAGTAACTTCTCAGCATTTCAATGTCGGACAATGTGAGAAGAACAATGATTGATGCAATCAGAGGAAGACAAATATCCCTTTTTACAGATGAAGGTGAGGCTACTGTAGTTCAAACGAGCCACTGTGGGGGTCGAGTGGTCATAGTGACGGACTCGCATCGCGAGGATCCGGGTTCGAATCCCACCGGCGCCACAGTGGTAGTCGGCTGAAGTTGGTTTTCTGTGGTTCCCAACTCCAAGGCGCGAATGCGAGCCGATCTCCCCGTTAAAAAGTCTCGCCACAGAGAGCAACATGCCTACAACATTACAAATATTCAATCATTACACTTCATTCACAGTTTGAAGTATAGATGGCAGCACTGAAATATCAGATACAACACTAGCTACACACTCAGACTGTTAGGTGCACTCACTTTGTTCCAGACTCTGCCACGAAAGCTGGGCTGGAAGTGATCTCGGCAACGGGATAAGTCCAGTGGCAGAGGCCCTGGCATTCATTCATGTAGTTCAAACGAAAGGATGCCCTCAAGGCTCCTGTAGTGGGCCGATGTTTTGGAACCTTGCCATAAATGATCTACTCACGAAAAACTGGCCGTAAAATATAAAAATTCAAGTGTATGCTGATGATATTGCTATGGTAATTGGTGATTCAACAATCCGCAAGGTCATTCAGCACGCAAAAGCAGCAATGGTATTATTTGATACATGGCTCACGAAAAATAATTTAGAGATCGAATTCTCCAAATCCAATTATTTGTGGATTTCTCACAAAAAGGGAAGACCAACCATTGGACTGCGAAACAATCCAATAAGACACAATATGAATATCAGATATTTGGGAATAATGTTTAATAGAAACCTGACATGGTTCAAACATGTGAATTATCTGATCACGAAAACACAGAAATGTTTACAAAATTGTAAAATAATGGCTGGTTCCGCATGGGGCATTAATACAAGAATTAGAAATACGCTTTATAAAGTTGTCGCCATCCGCATTATAGCATATGGTGCTATCGCATGGTTCGGTGATCCCAAACAACAACTAAGAACAAAAGTAGACTCTCTTCAAAGAAAATTCATACTGTTCATCACTGGAGCCTATTCCACAACACCAAACAGTGCGTTACACAAGTATTAACTAACAATCCTCCACTACATATACTTTTGGGCAACGAAGTACAGAAAGCAAATTTAAGGCTAAAGCGCGAGATTAAAATAAACAATGTAACATATCTTCCTACAGATGTAGAGCGTAAACATCCACCATGGACGTATCAAACGGCGAAAGATATTTTGCCGACACAGGTCTTGACCACAGATGTAGAAGAATCAACAATTATTTTCACAGACGGTTCAAAGACAGTGGACGGCGTAGGAGCCGCCTACATCAATATATACATGGGTGAAGTAACGGACAAATGGAACTGCCGATTGCTCAATAACAACACTGCATTCCAAGCAGAGTTATACGCAATCTGGATGGCGGTCAATTATGCAAAAAAATTTGCAGTAAAATCAACTATAAACACAGACAGCATGTCCTGTATACAGACAATACAAGACGTAGAATCCCCTCATAGCCTAGTGTATGACATTAGAAAAACACTAATGGACAACAGGCAGATTACAATACGATGGGTGAAAGCTCATGTAGGCATTGAGGGGAATGAAATGGCGGATAAATTCGCAAAAGAGGCTACAAAACATCAACATGAAAACCACCTAATGAAATTACCGGCATCCTACATTAAAAATCTGCTCTCGCAAGAAGCGTCAGAGAAATGGCAACACCATTTGCAAATATGCACAACTGGAAGAAAGGTCTTCGACGTAATACAAAAAGTGGGTAAAAGTCATGCCAAGAGAAATAGTAATGTTCCTCACAGAACACAGTCCATTCGGTGAATACATGCAAAGGTTCAAAATCAGCCAGACCAGCACGTGTAGATGCGGCCATCCGGGAACCGTGATACACTATGTGACACAGTGTGACTACACAAAGGGATACCATTTAGAGGCACCACCGAATGGACGAGAGATCTTGTGGAAACGGAAAATTATTTTACAAAGAGATCTGCAACGAGGAAACTACAACAAGTCTTGGGCTATCTGATGAATAATAAAGAAACTATTTTGATAATAACTGGGAGCAGTGAACAATCCACTAGCGATTCGGAAGTAGAATCTAAAACAGATGCAGATTCAATATATATAATTTCCTTTCTTTTCTTTAATTCTCATTGACGAGCGACTTAAGTTTTCTGAACATTGTTCAGCGGTTGTCAAAAAAGCGAATAGAATGCTTGGTCTCATTTTCAAAAAGGTCTCTTCGCGTTCTCCTAAAGTCATTCTTCCGCTTTTTCGAGGCTTAGTTCGTCCTGGACTGGAGTATGCTGTAAAGTTTTGGAGACCATACCTACAGAGGGACATAGACTTGGTTGAAGGGGTGCAGAGAAGAGCTACGCGTGTCCTTATTGGCACACAGGGCTTGAGTTATGAAGAAAGACTTCATTTTTTGAATATGTTTACATTGGATGAACGCAGGTGTCGAGGAGATATGATCGAAGTGTTCAAAATTTTCAATGGGATGGATAGGATGGACCATGAACTTTTAGTACACCGCCAATCGACTGCTTTTACAAGGGGACACCAGTATCGATTGGTGAGGGACAATGCAAGGTTATGGTGTCGCAGGGAATTTTTCTCCAATAGGGTTGTTAATAAATGGAATAGCTTACCCCCGGAGGTAGTAAATTGTAGCACAATTGACACGTTTAAAAAGAAATACGATAAACATGTTGGGGTAAATCGAGAAGCTATCCATTCTTAGAATAAGACAACCATAAGTATTCTTTATGGGCATTGTATAATATTTTATCATGTGTATATATTGTTTGTAATTTGTGTTAATTGCATTTTTAATTGGGTTGCTGTATTTTTGAAACATATGACATCCATATTTTTATGGGCATCTTTTTATCAGCCACCTCGTTGGGCATTTTGCCTGTTGTGGCGTTGTATTTGTATTTGTATATTTATTTGTATATAGAGGGGGGGGGGGCACTTAGGCTCCTATACCATAATATTCAAGTAATACACCCTGTATAATTTATGAATGTTTTTGAACATACACTTTCATAGTATGATGGTGGTTTTGTAACCTTGAATATTTGTATGAGCTCATTATGGCATTTGTTTAGAATATTTGTGACGTACATAGTAATGTTTATATGTATCAACAATTATATAAAAAGGGAAATTTATATTATGTAAATAGCGTATATATTATATAAATATATTATGTAAATATGTGTGGGTAATTCAAATGTGATCGCTGACACCCAGCACTGTGAACGGAGGCTGTGCTTGATTATTCCCGCCGCACTTTTATAGTATGATAGTAATTTTGTAACCTTGAATATATTTGTATAACCTCATGGTGATATTTGTACCCAATATTACCTCCATAGTAATGTTTATGTGCATTCCCAATAGTATAAAAGAAGGAAATTTTTGTCATGTAAATAATGTATGCGTGTAATTCAAATGTAAATGTCCAGCACTGTCAACGGAGGCTCTGTTTGATTATTCCTGTCGCAGTGCAGGCTCTGTGTATATATTGCATATTCTGTAAAAGGAAAGGGAAACAGGACTGCCCGGCGCTGTGGACGGAGGCTTTGTTTCTTCGTTTCCCGTCACAGTCGAGACACTGTATACATATATTTTGTATGCATTGTGTATCTAGATCATTCTCAAATCTCTCCCACTTCAACATGCCAACTTCTTCTTCTTCTTCTTTCTTGCCCATAAGTCTTTTCTTTCGAAATTTCAGGCTGCGGTTCCGGCTCTTATGTCCCACTGGGCGCACGTGCAATTTTCTCCCTAGACATTGGATTCAGTCACCCATTTTTATCAAATTGCTTGTACGTTGCATCGAGTTGATGGCTATCTTCATGGAGAGAACGACGCGAGTGATTCGAAACTTGTGAGTGCGGGGCAAGAGGGGTCCACCACTATAAATCTTTGCTAACTTTTCCGACACAACTCTGCCTCTTTTGAGGTAACGGAAGTAAGGTGCTTTGCACCAGTCCGGGGTTGTGAGCGGTTCTATCTATCTATCCATCCTCCGATAAAAATGAGTGTTGCTATTTGGATTTTTCAAACATTTTTTGTTGTAACCCTGTTACTGTAACCGCAAGAGCTAGATTCTCGTTTTTCATCTCATTCTTGAGTGGATTTCATACTCTGAGACACCTATATCTTGAATATTAGTTGGTTTTTGCGGCCGCTGTGGGGCTTATATCGGCAAAGTTATTTTATGACCATCCTATATGTCAAGTTCACCGCCGTGCATGCAAATGAATTGGCACTACTGGTATTGTTGCATTTGAGAGAATACTTTTGAGCGTTATTGTACATTGATAAAATTTTTGTTTATCAATGCACAGCTTATTAAGATTTCACAAAATTAAAAAAAATTCAAAATTTGGAATTATATCATTAAAGAAAATGAAAATTCTAGCAGTGAAACACACACACACAAAATACAAAGACGAATATTTGCTCTGTACTTCGTTTCCGTTGAGTTGACGTTCTTCCATTGGATTCTGCGGAAAGGGGATCTTTTTTAAATCAGCCTTTTACCGAGAAGAACGACTCCCGTCACCGTGCACATGTTCTTCAATTTAGTACATCCATATGGATGACCACGAAATGCCGATATGAGAAATCTTCAGCCCAATAACAAAATTCGGTCACCCCTTTTTTATTTCTATCTCACTTTTTCTTTCCGTAGTGGTGTGTATACATTTAAAAGTCGTATCTCTATCGATATTCTATTGAGACACGAACTAAAAATCCAAGGATATTTTTTGCATAACAAGCAAAAGGTATCCGCAAGTACCTTAAGATATCCGACTATGTTGAAAACGTCACTTTCGAAGAAAATATCGATCCCCATATTTTTATACAGTATTTTTTATGAAAGCACTATTTTTTGTAATTCCAAAACAGGCCGCCTTGTTTTGCTTATATGACGCTTAGAGCCGAAGTTACATTCGTTTTAGTGTTGCGTTTTTACATTAAGTAATCCGTAAATAAAAACTTAGAACACGTTTTACGAAGAATGCTACTTTTGACATTTTATTTGAGTTTGAAACATGATTTTCAAACCTTTGTTCATTGTATCATTACGAAATTTTAATGTGATATTCTACTACATATTTTAAAGTTCTGAACACAAAAATCTAAGATCTATCACATATATTTGTCTAATTACAGCGTTTCATACACGATATGTAGAATGAAAATTCATAAGTACATTAACAGATTTGCGTCTAACTTGTAAACATATCATACAGTCCTTTTAATTTTTTGATTCCTAACCATTTCCATTACTAGTTAAAATGTACTATGAAAATAACAAAACATTTCTTTCATAGAATTTTGTGCAATCGTGTTTCGAATATTTCAAAATTTGACATAAAAATGATTTTTCCGTAGATGCTGATATAGGTAATAGGAAATTATCATTTTCCCCATTTTGAAACACTTTCTATCAAAAAATGTAATTAACGTTCACTCCAGCACCATTTTATAGAAAAGTGCTCTCGAACGTAATTGGATATCTTAAAATGAGAATTAAATTTGATCATTTTTATCTCACCGCGGTCATTTTCTGCACATGAGGGTTAATTAGACCGGGATCTACAATTTATTGCCGATTTCGAATGGCAGCATTTTTTTTATACTCACCGAGAGGCTGGTGCGCTTATCCCTCGGTGTAGGACTCATTGCGGTAGCAATTTTTTTCGGTGGGGTCATGTCGCCGTTGATGTTGTACCCGTGTCATGAATGTTTCTGACAAGGACGAACCGGGTATCGAACTCGCGACAACTCTAAACATCCTTTGGTACTTTAGGCGAGTATCTTATCGACATTGGCTACCGAGTTGTATATGATTAAGAATTGAAGCTATTGTTTAACTATATTTCCCGTTTTTATTTTCCATTGTAGCGTTATCGGGTAACTTTACGTATGCATTTTTGACGGAGCAAATAATATAACTCGAGTTGAATGTAAAACACTTGATATGTGTGGGAAATACGATTTAATTTGCCGCGTATTTAAATAAGAAAAATATAAATATTAATTAGATTAAACATTCGTCCTGTATGTCTTCATCTAACATCGTGGGGAACGATTTTCTCTGAAATTGAACTCGGACTTAATCATTATTCATATTTGCGGTTAATTAAGCGTGCTAGACTAAGTTTTACGTCTAGAAATTTAGTCAAGCAAATAGACTAGAGACTAGTTTAAATATTTATGGCTTATCAAGTGAAGAAGCAGATGAACAAACAACCGATCTTGAGACGATCATTACTCCCATTTCTACGAGATAATATGTTTGATTTATTTAGAAATGTACTTTTGGATATCGGAGTTTGAAGCTGATGAAAATATTTTTATTCGATAATTAAACTAATTCATCTTTAACGCTAAGAATTTAAGTCATATCTGTACCCTAAGTTGAATAATATTCCATTTAAGAGTTACTATTTGTTTGTATTCACGATAGAAATATGACTAAAAAATGTTTTCTTTCTTGGTCTATTTTAACATTGTGAAAATTGACTCTGTAAAAGTCTATTTTATATTTTGAAATATAGTGAAATAGGATAAACAACTAAAAAAACTTTTAAATCAGTGTTTTAAGAGGAAATAATAACAATGAAGTTTACCGTGCCGTCGTAATTTCTTTTTACAATGAAGATTAATTGACCCGGGTCTAATTAGAAGCTAATTTAATATGGTTTTAATTAGACTAGTACCGTCAGCTGGGGTGACTTTGGACAGTTTTGGAAAAAAAGTTTTCAGGCGGTGTAAAACTTACTTGGTTGATCTTTTGTGGCACTGCAGTCGTCAAGGCTTTTGCTTTACATGTAAATGAGACCTGAGGTTTGGGGGCGTTTTCTGATAAGGGATATAGCCAATAAAGTCGGTTTTTCGACGAGATTTAATATCAAGAAAAATTTGAAGACCCCAAACTTTCATTTGTGCAGCGTTTTTGATAGCCAGGTGAGTTCCATCAGTTATTATTATTATTAGTAGATGCAGTGAAGATTGTAAAGCAATTAGAGCTTTGGTTTTACATCTGACTGGAAAACTTTATTTTAGTGGGCAAATGTCATCCCGGGTTCCATAGGAAATTCGAGGTCACTTTGCCCATTTTCTAATTATCATTTGGTTTCAGAATAGCAACTGGAATGCTATAAATCGATGAAATATTATAAATATGAGAGAATTAAATCTATTCAAAATAGCTTGAAAAAAACAAACAAATTTATTCACTCTTATAAGAATCAATATACACAGCAAATAGCTTGACATGAAATTTTCCTGTAGGACCCATTCAACCTGTAATTTTTAGTGCCTTAACTCGTATGTTTTCCTTTCGACTCTTTGAATGAATTAATCCCAATTTTAAAACTGGGCAAAGTCACCCCAGCTGACAGTATTTAAACATTAAAACCATTTGATGCAGTTTTCATAGGCCATCAAGATACTTCCAAAATGTAAAACTATTTTTAGAATGATTGTCATCTGAATTTCATCAGTTTTATGCTAAATAGAACATTCGATACATTACTTAATATTTTCTAGCTAGCGAATCTTCAATTATAGCAACAATTCTCAGCTAAAAATTTTGAAAAGATAAAATACTAGCATTGTCAGCTAAATGATCACAAAAATGAATTAAATAAAATTCATATCACATTGACGCTTGATGCAGCTCCACACCCTTTCACTGAATTACATGATTACAAAATCTTAAGGATTCTCCAAATCCTTAAAATTTGTCCGACGGTAAATTGATTCCAAAATGAAATTTTCACTGATTAGAAGGATGCGTACCTGCTTTGCATATCTCTTATACAAGAGATGTTGTTCGTATTTAATCACTATGTGCCAACGAAACACAATAAGACTAATTTATGCCGAATGTAAATTACGGTATCACAGCTTTTGCCGAATATATACATATATATATATATATATATATATATATCCAGCGAATTTTCTCGGGAGCAAATACAGAGATGAGAACCAATTTTCTTAGTTTCTTGTTCCGAGATAATTTGTTTGTCTCTTGTATGAGCTTTCATGCACCTGGTGCTTTCTTAAAATATATCTAATTGTTTTAACTTGTATTCATTAAATTTAATGAGCTAACTTGTTACTGAACCGAAGTCCAACATTTGAACAAAAACAATAGCCTTCGTGGAATAATTTCAAGGGAAGCAAAATTTCGAATAAACCTGGCGTTATGTTTTTATATGACATATGTTTTCTTTGGAACAACTCTTGTATTTTTAACAAGAGAAAAGCTTCTTTTTCCTCTTTTTTTTGAATACATACTATGAAAAAAAAAAGAAATTTACTGGAGTTGAGACAGTGAAACTAACAATGTCATCATTACTGCTCTACTTGTTACTCACGTGAGTTTCCTCCAATAACTTGCTTGCACATAATAATATATTTTGTTATTTTAGTATTTATTGTTTAATGTGGAATTCTTTTCTCATATGAAGCCAAAGTTTTCATATATAAGTCACGTATTCATGAACCTAGAAAATTTTAAAATATTAAATAATGCTGGAAACATTTGGTTAGTAATAAATAAAAAGTAGAGTTTATATATATACATATATATATATTGCTAACTTGAAAAACTATGTTATAGTCGAAATATATTAAAAATACCATTTAACCATTGATTTATTTCACATTCTTTACACTTATTTTTGATTGAATATGCTATCCCATGCCGGTGTAAAGTGTTACTTCGTATTTACTTCGTTGAAATAATATCTTAATAATCTGATAATAATCTGATAATAATCTTAATAATATCTGAAATAAATTTTTTTAAGACACATTAAAAACAGCTTGCGCACATTATAGTATGACAACATCAATGTAATCACACAATATTGGAATTAAAATAAAATAAAAAAACTTCATTTCATAAAACAAAATAAAAACACTACATTTCATAAAATAAACTAAAAGAATGAAATTTCATTGACTCATTCTTATTTTAAATTAAATTTAATTTTTTTTATAAATCAAAAATTTATGTATGGATTTGAAATCTTTTAGTTCATTTTAATTAATATGTAATAAATAATATATATACAATACAATGTAAATATAACTGCCAATTTTTTTTTGTATCGGTTAATTACTTTTTGAGTTGTCATGCGCGCGTGATTGAAAATTGTGGTTTTGAGATATAGCAAAAAACATAAAAACCTTCACCACACACAATAAAAAATTGTTCCTTACATTTTTATTTTTAAACATAACTCGCGTTCTTGGTGAAAATATTCTATGCGGTTTTCTGTAGGTTATCCAGTGAAAGCCAAACTTTCCGACAGGTGAATGAAAAAAAAATTGTATTTTTTTGATGCTTTTCAAGGGGTGATACTTCACAACCCCTGAAGTTGATTTTTCAAATATGACTTTGAAAAGTATTTCGTTCAATTAAAAATCAAATGAAAAAATTTCGTTTCGATCGGTTAATGTATCCAGCTACGTTGAAAAAACGTCTCATTTTGGAAGAAAATGACGATTTTTTTATTCTTGTATTTTTTATGAAAGCAATATTTTTTGTGATTCCAAAACAGGCATTGTTCTGTTTAAATGACGCTTAGAACTGCAGTTGCGTCCACTTTAGTGTTACGTTTTTATATACAAGTAATGCGTGAATAAAAACTTTAAACGAGTTTTATATGAAGAATGCTATTTTTTTGACATTTCAACACGATGTCAAAAAAATGAATTTGTCGTTTCACTACGAAGTTCAGTATAATATTTTTCTATATATTTTTAAGATTATGAACAGAAATCTTAGGTCTATCATATGCATTTGTCTAATTGCATCAATCATACACGATACGTAGAATGAAATTTCAAAACATTCACACGTACATTGACAGATTTGAGTGTAACTTATGAGCATAGGATATAATTATTTAAATTTTGGTCCATAACCTGCATTATTATTAGCTGAATTGTGAAAATAACAAAACATTCCATTTATATAAATTTTTGCAATCGCGTTTGGAATATCACATGAATATTTCTTAAAATTTGACATAAAAATGCCTTTTCGCAGAAAATGATATATATATATATATATATATATATAGTAAAAAAATATTACTGTTTTCATCATTTTGGGATACTTTCTATCAAAAAAGCCACTGCAGTACACGTTCATTGCAGTACCAATTTATAGAAAAGTGCTCTCGAACGTAGTCGGATACCTTAATTTGTTCTTCCGAAAAAAGAGAAATAATGAATTATAATGTAAATGTATAAATAAATATAAAGAAAGAAATTAAGAAAGAAATTAAACAAATAATTCCAGAATAAATTGATAAAGATAACAGAATTAATGAAAAAATAATTCCAGAATTCGTGAAAATTACTGAAAGAAATAATTTTTGAATTTTTGAAACAAACAGTTTCAGAATTAGTGAAAAAATAACCTATAAATCAATGAGAGAAATTATTTCGTATTTTATGATAGTAATTATTTAACTATCAATAAAAGAATAATTGCATAATTGAAAAATAATTGCATAATTGAAATTTATATCAAGATATATTGAGAAGGAAAAGAATTTCAGAATTACCGAAACAAATAGTTAGACTCATTCAAAGTGATTTGAGATTGAAATTAATTAAAATTTATGAATTTAACCTAAAAAACGTCAATTTTTATATTAATCAAAAACTTTTGAAAATTAGTGAAAAAAATAATTTCAGAATAAATAAAAGCCAAAATTATTAATATTAATATTATAAGTTAATTATTCAATTATTTTTGTGCCCGTGTTACACGGGGCTCCATTAGCCCTTTTATTAAGATGTCACTACATTACATGAATTGATGGCCCGCGGGCTTTGTAGGAAGTTTCAATTTGGCCCATGGTCGGAAGGTTGAAGACTCCTGCCTTAAAGGGTAAGAGATCCCCCTTGATTTTTACATTTCCAATTTCCATTAGCACACTCATTAGTTGTTATGTTCGAACTTGTCTTCTTCTTTAACGCTAGTTCAACTATTCACGTATATTTCTTGTTTCTTTATGCTCATTAACTATTCCTTTGCTTTCGATCGATTCATTCTGCTGTGTATCAGAATCACGATGATTCTCCACGTTAATACAGCCAGATGACTTTCCTCTGTACCTTCATTAAATTCTTCAAAGTTAGTTTGAAAGATTTTTGTACTTTACGCGAAACGTAAGTTCCACTGCTCTGATTTATAAGCTAATTTGCTAGCACCGGATAAGTATTTCTGAAACTAATAATTTTTGCGCGTCTTCTTCTTAGCCATTTATAGCAAAGGCAACTCTAGCAGTAACTCATTCTTGAAGGCATGGAATCCTCTCTCAAGGACATCAGATGTAACTTTCTCCTTTCTCAGTTTTACTATCAAGACTATCTTCTTGAAATGAAATTATTTATTTTAATCCAATTACGTTTTTTTTTAGTTATAACGTTAATTAAAGCGATTTACTGATAAACTTAAAAGAAAGGATATGGTATATAAGAGTTTCTCAACTTTGATGATCTACCTCAACCTCGAGACTTGATAATTTAATTTTAATTGAATGAAAAAGTATTCAATTTTATGCGATGATATGAGTAGTATTCTTATAGGTTTAAAGAAAAAATTGTCTTCATACTTGGAATTATCATATTTGATCGAGAAAAAATACGAGAAACTACGATTCTAAATACGGAATATTGTTAACTGTCACCAAAAAATTAAAATTTCAACCAAATTAAAATTATTGCAAATCACAAAAATGTATATTACGAAAAAAAACCATTCATCGTGATCACTTTATTTTAGTAAGAAAAAATCAGGAAAATGAGTCAAATAAAGCAAAGTACAGACAAAGCAGAAAAGTTGCTTAAGTCGGAAAAATAAATAATCATTTCTAAAACTGCTGAAAATGCACCAATGTGGTAAAAGAAAAATTTTTGTGGGAAATACTGAATTGCAATGTAGTTCACGAAAAAAACGTTCAACATAACAAATGATCATTTATGGATTTAGTGAAGATTATACAAATTGAAACAAATTTTGTTGAGAAAACGGGAAAACTGTACAAAAAAGTCCGTATAACCGAAAAAACAGGAATGTCCCGTAAAATACGGGTTATATGGTCACTCAAGTTAGGCTGTGATCTAGTGATCGTCGATTGTTTCAGATATTTTACTAGTCCTACTGTTCAGAAAGTTTGAAAAACCCTGTGGTAATATCGTTATCTTCGAATAGCACTACGTAATCATTCGATACGTGATTTTTTCTAGTGTTAGAAAAATTTTAAAATATATTTTTGTTTCTAGTTTCAAAATTTTAGGTTATTTTATTTGTTTAGGAATTTTATGTTTTTCAGTTTTCAATGCATTAAACATGAATGATATATAGCTACCTGAAAAAGTCCCAAGAACATTTCTCTACAAAGCCATCCGATACATAATATACAGTATCTATAGATTCTGTTTCGTATGTATTCTGAAGCAAGCGAAATGAATTACTTCCCATAGGCTAACATAGCATCAGTCACATCTGCAAACGACATACCGAACACAAACACATCGATATTAGTATCATTGAAATTCCAAGGCGGTATGAATGCACTTTCTTGAAAAAGGATGGCCAAAACTTTCCATACCAGACACAACACCTTAAACTGTTCCAAAACAGCTGTCATTTTTATGAGCAGTGACATCCATATATATAAGATGAAGTGTCTAGTTATATTGGATAGATACATCTTTCAATGAAGTACATGCAAAATGAATGAAACATGAGGACTCGATTTCCATGCACGTAGGCATCAAAAACATTTCCATGATAGACGAGTTCGTTGAATCGAGGTATTTGCACTCGATGTATACATATACTATATACGACATTTCTGATTTTTTTTCTTCAAATATTTCATCAAAGTAGTTTATATGTATTACACTGCACATATAATATAGTGCCAGACATTACCCAGGCATTCTGCTCATATACTGGAATATATTTAATGATATTAAAGAAATATGGAGATTTTTTGGTGATTTCAGTATCTATGGAATGACGTTACTTTATTATAGTCATTAATAGTAACATTAATTCAAACAATAATAGTGAAATTGGAATGAAGGGATTTAATTTGATGACCCTGTGTGTTAGAATGCAACTTTACGCCCTAAACATTAAATATAAAATCAAGTATGCACTATATTAGTGGTTCTCAACCGGTGCTCCGTGGAGACCTCGGGGCTCCGTATGCACTTCCCAGGGCTCCGCGGTGAGTCGAGGAAAATAAAATAAATCAGTAAATTTGATATATAAGTTAAAAAAAAAAGGGGCCTGAATTGTTTCGCCATGAAAATTGTATGTAAAGAAAGGGCTCCTCGAGTCAAACAAGTTGAGAACCGCTGCTCTACATCAATGTCCGTGAGCGACACGTTGTTACCGCTCACTAATATCCTCGTATTTTCAAGCTCTCAAGAGCAAAAAATACTTTATCATTACAAATACAATTACAAGGCCACAACAGGCAAAATGTCCAACGAGGTGGCTGAGAAAAAGATGCCCATAATAAATATGGATGTCATATTTTTCAATAATACAGCAACCCAATTAAAAATGCAAGTAAAACAATATACAAAACACTGGATGTTGTGAAGATATTTATTATTTGAGATGTTAATTTTTTTTAAGGAAGGAAAAACTCATCTCTGCCTCTACCGGGAGTCGACCCGGATCCCTCGATTGCCGGACGAGTGCTCTGACCACTAAGCTACAGAGGAGACAGAGATTTTCCTTCGCTAGAGCGTATAGGCAGAAATGAGTTTTTCCTTCCTTAAAAAAAAAATTAACATCTCAAATAATAAATATCTTCACAACATCCAGTCTTCCGTATATCTTGTATTAACAAGTGAAGAGCGACATTCATGTCATAAAACAATATATACATTATATATGATGAAATATTATACAATGCCTATAAGAATACTTATGGTTGTCTTATTCTAAGTATGGATAACTTCTCGATTTACCCCAGCATGTTTATCGCATTTCCTTTTAAACGTGTCAATAGCATTTATTTATTTTCATTAAAATGGAATAAAGAACTTACAAAAAAACGAACATACTTGCAAAAAATGCATCCTTATCAATAGTTTCTCCTCAAAATACATATTATGGCTATGAAGAATATTTTACAGGCATTTTTCATTGTGTCGTCACTTTGTACCTTCCATTATACTGGGTGTCCTGTAAGTCATAATTCGGCTTATATCTCATGAATTGTTCGCGTAGAGATGAAGTTTTAATTTAAAAATGCTCAAAATTTGTTCAGGAATCACTCTGTTTCAGTTTCGAGAGTGAAAATATAGTGCGTCATAAATAAAACCCAATTAGAAAATATTGTGCTGTTTCCCCCGAGGCCAACAAAAAATAAAATTCCGTGTTTCTAAGTGCAATATTCGCTGAGATATTTCAATTCAAGAAGCTGAGAATAGCTGGGAAAGAGAATAAATGAGATAAGAAGGGTGTCCGTTAGTTTATACCGTTTTATCTCAACCTTTTTCCGATTATTCAAATATATCAGCAAATATTGCACTTAAAAAACATGGAATTTTACTTTGTTGGCATAAAGAGACACAGAGCAATAACTTTCTAATCGGACCATATAAAATTTAGATTTTTTTATTTTATGGCACACTCTTGAAACTGGTACCGAGGGATTCTTGAACACATTTTGGACATTTTTGAAATTAGAATCACACCTGTACGACGAACAGTTGATGAGATAAAGGCCGAATTAGGACTTACAGGACACCCTGTATAAAAATTATATAAATAATAAAAAATAATCGTATCTATTTTTTTTCTGCCATGGTTGCACAGTGAATATCCACTTTTATTTCAGAAGGATAATTCATATAACGTAATGTACTAATTTGATAGCACAGGTAGGTTCTTGCATAAAATTGTCCACACTCTATCAATTCTTTTCAATCATCGCAACCGAAGATTGTGTAGATTATAGTGTATATGTTACGTTAAATGTGTGATAAATGGGTTATTATGCATACTTACCAATCGTCTTGGTAAGTTTGATAAATTTATAACTTTTATCGGCGAATATGCATAATATCCAAGCGCCGCTAGTAAATTTCATAAATACATTAATTAAATTCATTTAAATACATTAAATTCATGAAAACATTATCTCTTTTACCGCCGATTATGCATTATAACCAAGTGTCATTAGTAAATTTGATAAATACTTACAATTTATTGCCTTTATCTGTAGTTTTGCCTAGGGTAATTGTTGATTTGATAAATATAAAAGTAATTCAAAATGAGTCTAAAATGTGAGATGAATATAGTCGGACCCCTCGATATAACGACAACAAATTTTACGATCGTAACCCAATATAATGATACAATACATATACAAATTATCATGTAAAATATGTCATATAGTACTATATATCATGTTTACCAACGACGCGATGCTTCGGTACTATGCATGAGCACCAGTAAAAGTGATAAATTTAGGGAAATTTATCAAACTTACAAAAATGTTCGACGATTATGCAAAATAACCACGAATATCACAATTACCGTACCATATACATATAAATTTGACATTTTCATTAAAAACGAACAAAAAATTTAAATATACCATGGCTGATGGGAATTTCATCGACCACAGCCGATATGTTATGTATGTTTGAAGCTGAGATAAGGATATGGAAGCATAATTTGTACTGAATTTTGAGCTCCCGCTTAGATGAAGAAAGAAATAGGGTAAGTTCGAAGAAAATCGGTTTCTTTTAATATCTTATGTATCGCGTGACTTGTATTAATTTCGTGTCAGCAAATATCAGTAATGTAACGTTCTCAGTAGTCGTAGAACACTTAAAAAAACATATAAAAATGTTAATTTTAGAAGAGATGAGTGCTTCCTTTACCTTGTAAGATATCGAATGTGAAATATTCTTTTTTTTAATCCATTTTCAATACATATTAAGAGGATCACGCGAGTGTTATTTTAAATATTAATAGATATAATAAGATTCAAAACTTTTCGGACCTTCTCTTTGAAGCTCGCAAGTTCATTGAAAGAAGAAGCGTTCAGTATGCAAATTAAATGTCTTTTGAATTTACATGTACTCACGTATCTAGTAGGAAAATAAATGAGAGGGATACGTGGCATGAAAAACAAGATGAGGGGAGAAATTATCTGTGAAAGGTTTAATTTTTTTTTGTTAATTGATGATAAGTATTTATCTTGATGAAAATCAAATGATCCTTCGAGTATCAGCCTCGTAATTGAATGAAAGGGTTATCGTCAATGAAGAATTCCTAAGAAGAAATTGTTTTTTTTCCCTTTTAATTTCTTTAACTGAATGCTTGGAATTTTCAAAGCTGTGAAAGGAATATTTCCAAGATATGGGAGATTTAACCAGCGATGCGTCGAATTCCCAGAAGCCAAACTGAAAAGCAAACTCGCATTCATTTCCCTTACATCGTAAGTTTTACCTTCCGGCTAAGAAATATTTGATGCATATTTCACTTGTGCGTGCTTGGTATGCATTCTTGTATATATATAGTCGGCAGTACTTATTTACTTATTATGAAGCATTCTGCTCATTTTTATTTGTACTTATGTTTTACTGAAGTTTTATGAATCTGACGATAGAGGAAAAAGAGCGAGAGATGTTACCAGCATATAGAGATGCACTCATGGTAAGAGTTGGTTATGAACAATGGGAGTCGTGCGGCATTCACGAGTATTTGTCTCTTTGATATGCAGTACGCCATTTCTACTTTTGTAATGTGAATGAACGTTTGCTGATGACATTGAGTAAACACAAATAGAACTATTTTTACAGCTTTAGAACATCTCGAATTCCTCTGATTTCAAGATATGTTTAAGATAGCATTGGAAAACATGTAATAAAGGACTCCAGTCGAGATTCTTTATCAGTAAAATATCATTGACTTCAGTTTGGTATCCGCTGAAGATGTTCAATGCAGCTCTGATCAAACGAATATTGTGATTTTTTTCCTATATACGTTATACGTATGTTCGTAATGCCCGTACCATGGTTCCTATGAACAGGATATTACGAATTATGTCCTCAGCCGTAAAATTCTACATTATTTCATAAGATTGTTCAATCATACATTTATAGAATAGCCTTTGCACTCTATTTCAACCTCTCATCGTCATTGACAAGATATCTCTCCCTCTTAAAAGCCTTTTATTTTTGCAATGACAAGAACAGATATTTTGAAACTCGATTTCTCGATGGAATATAGTTTCCTATCCCCCTTACTTTGCGCACGCTGAAAATTGGAAGAAATCTTACTTCATTAAAAAAAATATAACATTTTACCGAAGGTTTGGGGATTTCTGCTATGCCGGTTAAGGGGTTAATGTTTAATGAAAATATACATTTTTGCATTACATTGTACATTTATGTCGTAATTCGAGTGAATAAATACTCATTCGCACAATTTCAACTGTATACTAATACTCTAATGTGTAGAATTTAAAACAAATATAAAGGTTCTCACACAAATATACTCTTGACAAATATATCCAAGCGATTCCTCATCTTCATATAACTGTATGGGAGCACAACGAATGGGAGGTAAGTCCTATAAAATGCCCGGAACTCTCAAAACTAACCACTTACCTCACTCAGTCAGTCAGATTTAAAACAAGGACCATAGTAGTTTTGATTAGAATTGAAATCATCCAACCACCCCGTTAAGCAATTCACATGTTGTAGTAATATATTTGTACTTGTTTTATTTGACTTTAACTCAAATTATGAGTATATTTGTCATATTTCAGTTGTTTTTACAGAATAGGGGGGGGGGGAAGAGTTTTAAAGCCATACGAATCATTCCCATTGATCCGGCGCAGTATCAGCCACACTATTCATAGATTTTAGGCGGAAAAATATTGTTTTAGTAAAACCAGTTTTTTCGCGATGAAAATATAGACATAAAAATATTCATTTTATATAATAATGAGTATAACAAGTTTCATCAAAGTGATCCATGAAAAATCAGAACTCTTTAGAAAAAGAGCAATGATTAAAATTTTGTAATTTATGTTCCTTAATAACGCGATTTACTTGTCTGTTTGTATGACGTTTTTCTAGTGTATAACTCCTTAAAATCTCTTACATATTCTATTCTTAAGAGAAGTATCGTGAATTTGTGGTAAAGTGTACCACTATATTGAACAATTACAGCTTTCTAATAGGCATTGATAACACCATACTTTATTTTATGTGCCATAGAACCACTAGAAACCGTCATCCATCTTGAAATAGGAAACATTCTAAGGCCAAAATCAGAAAAATTTTGTTCAAAATTGTATGCGCAAAAAGAAAGGTATTTTCCTTTTTTCATCCTTAGCGATAAATGCATGTCTTTGAAATTTTGGAAGAAGTTGGAAAAAAAAAAACCTTGCTCAACTCAATCTTGAAAAAACGAAAAAAAAAACAAAAAAACTTCACATCTCTGTTTTTTTTTCACACCTTTTTTTTGGCAGTCAATTTTTTTTTAAGAAGTTTGGTTTTTCTTTTTTTTGGGAAAAAAAATGTGATTGCGCCAAAGTCTCTTTGCAAATGGACAAAGGCAGGGAAAAAAATGGAGCTAATGTATATAGAAAAGAAGAAAAATGACTGAATTTCTCACCAAACCCTCTTCTGATTCATTTCCATCGACTCCCTTATTTCGTGCCTTTTGTGAACAAGTAATGAGCAATGACTTGAAGCAATGCTAAAGATACATGTCACTTTCCCTCCACATAACGAGTACTGAAATAAATGGTAGTGATTCCACCTAAAAGCGAAAAACTCATTTTAGCCGATAAAAGAAAAGAAAAACTCAACAAAAGAAATTGTTATATACTATTAATATTTTTTTTTTAAATATTCAATTTTTTTTCTAGAATTTCTGTAACGCGAGAGCAAATGCAGTGTAAAAATAAATTTATCAGCGTGTAATCTCAGATAATAGCGTAACTGACAAACGTCAGTTATAAATTGCTTATCTGATAAAAAAAAACCAAATAATATTAATTATTTCGCTTTACTTATTCCTTTACGGAATTGAAACAGTAATTGCACAAAATTTCACTGCTTGAATCGGATATGTACGCATATATATGTGTGTTTATTAGTTTCTGTCCCGACGAAAGAAGGTGAAAGATATTGTAATGAATAAAAATATCGGGGTCGTATGATAAAAACCCTGATAAGTATAATTTTTCAAGTTCTTATGTTAGTTAACGCGCAATCTACAGCGTGTCCAGGAAGTTCTTACCCAGGGCTTTTTTTCTCGTCAACCGTTGGTCGTAGACAGAAATATCCAATTGCAAAAATGTTACAAATGAGTAATATTCATGTTATTAGTAAATTAATTTTTGATAAAATTGCAAAATTTAACATTTTAATGTTTTCTCGGTCCCTATATCTATAATTAAGGTAAGTTTGTCCTTTCAGAAATATGTAAAACGAGACACGTTTTATTACCGTAGTACGAGAAATATTAATCAAGGTATTAAATCTTAAGTTTAAGAGGAGATTTTGGGTTGGGGGTCATTCACAAATTTAACAGCATAATAGTTGAATTTTTACCTGACCAAGCAATGAATTATCGGTTTGCTGTTAATATACTAAGTGATTATGACTGATCTTCTACTTTTTTGAAAAAAAAATCACTAAAATTTTATAGATTTCTTTTGTTTCTAAACACGTAATTAATCAAATATTTTTTGTTAATATATTCATGTAAAATATTCAGCAAAGTTATAATAGAGAATTTCTCGAAATTGAAAATCACAAACAGTAGCCCAGTGAAATTAAAGGGATGAAAATCTGTAATTATTCTAATTTATATATTTTTTTGCACCTTTTTGCACACAAATTGAAGGAATAAAACCAACCTTTAACGATTTTAATATATATTTTTGAACCTACCTTTGAATGACAGTGGAAAATATAACCTCCTTGCACCAAAAAATTGAAAAAAAATATCAATTTTTCACAAAATCTCTCTCATTTTTGTTGCACATGAAACTTGCTTTTGTCATATTACTACAAGAAAAAGTAGTTAAAATTTTTAATTTTAACTATAGGGATCCAGTGTGAAAATAAAAATGTATTGTAATTTCTTGAAAAATTAATTTGTTCATGTAAAAGATTCGAAAAAAATTAATTTGTTTATGTAACAAATTCGAGAAACGGAGGAAAATTGAAAAAAAAAACAGCATTAAAAATTACACATCAAAGATAGGTGCTTTCAGATATAAACATTTCCTGTTTACATACAATATATCTGACGCTGTCAAAGTCTGAAGCAATATATACAATAAACTATCGGATCACAGTGAGCAAACCACAGGGAATGTTTGGATTTGTACATCGCGATCTCTTGCGTGCTGATCTCGTTGCACTAAACAGTAAGTGGATAGAAGAGGGAAAAACAAGGTCCAAAAAGACATACTGATATAGATTGCGTGATAACCAGAACTGCCGTTAAACCATTATCATGATATTTACGGTCGTTATTTCTCCGCAACATAGTCCCACATCCATCACGTTACCTCTGGAAGAAAAAAAAGTTCTTAGAGTTTCCTTTTTTTTTTTTTAAATGAAATAAATGAAGGTTCTTAGATATTATATGAGCATATGACAAGAATATGTCAGCTACCAGTATTGATCCATTCATTATAGAAGAAGTTTATTAGTTTTCCTGGTCTGTAAAGGTAATTTAGCATGTTACATTTATAAATTATCATTATCAGTTTAGTTAAGAGAGAAAGAGAGTGTACACTAATCTAAAACCGAGTGAAGCGTCATAAATTTTGCCTTACTCCCCCTGAAAGACAAGCGCTTTATTTTAATCTTATGCCTTGACTAAATCGTGGTGATACTTCGAGAGTGGAAATTTTTTTTCTACTATAGCTTTCTGCACACTAAATCCTTAGCATTACATCTACAATGATTACAATTGGACGTGATGCGATAATAAATAGGATAATTTTTATTTCTACTGGTTGACCCGGAACTCAACGGACAAATTTGGAGGAGGGGGTAGAAAACATCATTAAGAATCATAATCACATAGGAAAGCATGGTCGGAGAAGCCATCATCAGGCGATAAAGAGACATAAAGACACAGTAAGTACACGATACAGAAAGCAGTGTAAAGCAGTGTAATTACACAAAAAAGTGCAATAATAGTTACAAGCATCACAGGAGGTGTTAATTTCGCCCATTGCTACTGATGCGCGCATAAGATCTACGGCACATGGATTGCCGATCATTTTCAAAGATACCGAGGATTTCGAGGATCTTAACAGCAGCGATGGCCTTTTCGTGCCACCACGTCCATGTCTGAATCTACTGGCGTTTCGTAATCAATGGCCTTCAAAGCACCCCAGAAAAAAAATCAAAAGGATATAAATCAGGTGATCTGGGGGTCATGCACCGGGACCACCATGCCCAATCCTTCTATGTATTTCCAAATGTCCGTACAGCGCCACCTATCCATTATGATTCCTAACGATGTTCTCCAAGTTTGTACGTGGAGAGTTCCAGGTTACCCTGTATAATTCAATACCAAAACTGACGATTCAAACCAAACCATACTCGTTATAGTTACGTGAACATCATAATCAATATACGTCGTGATATAGTCACTTAGTTATAACGACATCGAGGGTTTTTTTTTTCCCACGAGTTTTTTTCGTTATAGAGGAAGTTGAAAGTTTTAGACCTTTTAAGTATGTAAAATATAATAAGATGCAATGAAATACTGTACATGTACATGTGAAGTTGCTATTTCCTTATGATTAGAGAGGAAATTGGGATCACATAAATACGGGACATTGCCGATTCTCTCCAGAAATGTTATTAATATAAATAATCTTAGGTAGAAAATAATGTGTTACACATCAAAGCCTACAGAGAATTGAAGTATATTTAACAAGAAAAAAAGTTATGAAAGTTTGTATTTCTAATCATATTCATTGTACTAGAAAAAATATAACTTATTAATTATATAAATTATATCCATCCCGATTTCCATAAAGATTGTGATTCTAAGTAAGTTTTAAAAAAACAGGTTTTTGATAGAACAATTTTTTTGTACAGAAAGGTTTGGAAAAATTACGGAAAAATATTAGAATTATGTCTCGTAAACGGATCACATACCAATAAGCAATTCGGAGCGGTAAACATGTAATAAATGCTTTTTCATCGTTAAGTATCAATGGAACAGCAGATGAAAATTCCCTAATGTGATGAGCTCTAGTTCTCGGAAACGCCATAAATGAAGCAAAAGCGATGAAAAGTGTCATTATACCGGAGATTATTGTGTTTTAAAACCAACGTTATAAGCAAGATTCATCAATATTTTCTATGGAAATGAGCCGAGACAGGCAATTATTGTCGTTATAGCCGAAGTAATAAATTTTCAATTAAAGACAGCGTTTCAAAGACAAATAATAAAATAAATGACGTTTTATATAGTTAGTCAAATCATTTAGTGTAGTTAAAAGTTATAGTAAACGATGTAACTGCCACTCCACGACAAAGAAACTGTTGCTTTACTCGTATTACGTCGCACCCGCGCGCGGACTTGGTCGTCATCCGAATCATCTAATTGTATAGGTTGGATTTGGCTTTGCACTTTGCGACCCCGTAGTCGATCCAAACTATGCAATTAAATGATCGGGATGACGGCCAAGTGCGATGTATTACAAGTACAGCTACGGAAGTTTCTTTTACTGTAGAGCAATGGTGCTCAATCTTGCGGCGAGTACGGGCTATTTCGTTGGTTTGAAAACGTGTCGCGGGCAACATAGGTTATATAGAAATGTGCCACGGGTCGCTTAAATGATCTGGAAATATGCTGTGGGACACTTAAGTGATCTATAAATGTACCGTGGGCATGGCCCACCTTCCTACAAGGGTGGATTAATCATTTGATCATTTTTGTCTCACGTCATTGTTATTTTCTCCACTAATTAGTCCGGGACTTCCAAACGGCAGCCTTTTCTTATACTCATCGTGGGGTTGTTGCGCGAACTCGTCGGCTTGGGAGTCCCTGCGGTAGCAATTTTTTTCTGTGGTCATGTCGCCGTTTCTGTTGTACCCCTATGTCAGGGAAGTTTCTGACAAGAACGGAACCGGGTAACGAACTCTACACCCCTAAACATCCTTTGATACTTCAGGTGAATATCTTATCGACTTGGGCTAAAGCGCCTCGCACGCAAGGGTGGGGCTGGTAGGGTTCCAGCCACGAGGATCTGAGACGCGATGCTCATCATTTCTTTGTTTTTTTTCCTCTACAAATTTACTATGAAGGGTGCCCGTGAGAAGTGACCCAGGGTCCCCACCCAGGATTCCAACCTACATTTTAGGATGATTATGAGGCTTTAATTTCGAAAATGGCATTGGTTTTATCAGCTTGGCTCCCATTTTTGAGATAAAGTGAAAATTAATTTTCAATATTAATGCATAAGCAGCGTACGAAAGCATTAGCAGCACATTGAAAGTCCGTTAGAAATAGAGTAAATCATTGGCAAATATATTTCAGTGATTTTGGGACACCGATTCCGAATCTGGCATTGGTTTGATGAACCGACTCTATTTGTTCAGATAATGCATACTCTCAACAATGCGATTTGTATGCTGTTTATGGTATTAACATTGAAATTAAATTTTCACTTTATCTCAAACACCAGAGCCAATCTGAAAAAACAAATGTCAGATTCGGAATTAACAGCCCCCCCCCCCGCAATATACCCTAAAACATTAAAAACATTTTTTAAGAACATGTAAACAATTTTTTGTTGAGCAATGTAGTTTAATAGTGTTTTAGGCAAAGTGCAACAGGTATTTTTCATTCATATAGCCGAAGTGTCATTACAAACGAGTTCGTTATAACCCAGTTTGACCGTACTGGATTTACATAAATCTTTTCCAACATAATTACCATATTACATTATTTAGAGAAAATGAAAAAGCGGCGTATATCTATTGTATTGGAAGTACCATAAATTTTTCTAGTGAATTCACAGCAAAACCGTATTTTACAACAGAAAAATTCTCTATGTCTACAGAAAAGTTTTATGAGGGTTTACATTCCATAGTTGAACTTCCAAACAAAAATATGGAAAAAGTATTATATGTACTCGTACCTGACTTATTCTTTTTTGTTGAACAAACCCATCCCCGGAAGCGATGTTTCACTGCATCTGTCCAGATACAAAGATCTAAATTCTTACTTTTCTTTCCGTCTTCCGACAACTCCTATTCATATTTCTTTCTTTTTGTTGAATAAATCTAAAAATTCTTACATTCTTTTTATGACATACATATACACACCCATACATACAGTATATATATATATATTGCTATCTTGGTCTACTCACATCAAGCTGCTGAATTTTCTGCCAAGAAGGCTGACAGTTTATTACGTATCTGTCAGGCATAAACAGGACAATTTTCGCTTTCCGATTTTTTTATGAGGATAAGAATGTATAGTGACAGGGACGGGGTAATTTATTCTTGTGGTTTTTGTTTGTTGATTCAGAACTAATCAAATTTATATTACATTATTATTATTATTATTAAGGTAACCGACTACGTTTAAAACGTCATTTTTTGGAAGAAAATGTCAATTTTTTTATTTCCATTTTTTGTGAAAGCTCCGTTTCTTGTGATTGCAAAACAGGCCTTTTTTGTTTGTATGACGCTTATAACCGTAGTTATGCCTAATTTAGTACTTTTTTCTTTTTTACATCATATGTAAACGTGTGGTTGAAAACTTCAAAAACGTGTTATACGAAAAATGCTATTTTCAATATTTTACTTCAAATTGAAAAAATCATTCACTGTCTCATTACAAAATTTTGATATGGCATTTTAATATATATTTTTAAGGGATTTGAACAAAAATTCAAGGTCTATCGCACGTATTGGTTTATAACTACAGTGTTTTATGCACGATCAGTTAAATGAAATTTCAAAATACGCATACGTACACCAACAGATTTGGATGTAGCTTATGAACATACCATACAATCCTTTAAATTTTGCTTCATAACTTGCACCATCACTAGCAAAATGCGCTGTGAAAACAACTATAATAAATAATAATAATAATAAAATATTTTATTCATTTAATTTTTTAAAATAGTGTTTCGAATATTACATGAATTTTGCTTAAAATTTGACATAAAAACGACTTTTATGCATAGAAGGTAACAAAGTATAATCCAAAATTTATCATTGTCTTCCTCATTTTGAGACACTTTCCATCAAAAATTGTTATTAAAGTTTATTCCAGTATCATTTTACAGAAAAGTGTAAAGAACGGATATACTTTAATCTAAAAATACACATCATCATAAAAATCGTTTTTTCCCCTGTGATATGAAAATTATTAGATCTGTTTGATCTTTTAATATATTTTTCAATTTAGATATTGGAAAATCTTTCACGTCTAGCACTGAAAATTTCTTTGAGTCCTAATTTGTTAAAAAATAATTTCATTTAAAGTTTCATCCGAGTAATAATACGTGAGACGAATGTAAAACATTGTTATTTTTCTATACATATATTATTTGAAACTATGTTCTTTTTTCCGCCAGACGAAATAGCATCAATTGTTCTGGAACTTTTCGCGTCTCTCTCTATAATTTTTGCGCTCATGTTTTTTACGAACAAAGAATCATTTTGTTTTCCCACTTTTCTTCGTAGAATGGAGCGCCACCTTGGAATCTGGTATTTGTTGTTAACTTGTTTCATTATGCGCACAACTTTGTGATGTGATATTTTGAGACAAATGAACAGATTTACGTGTAGCCTATGAACATGCCATACAATCCATTGAATTGTGGTTCATAACCTGCATCGTCACTAGCTGAATGTACTGTGAAAGTGGAAGAGTAGAATTTTTTTTGCAATCGTTTCGAATATTACATGAATTTTACTTAAAATTTTATATGAAAAAAAAGTCTTTATATAGAAAACACCGAAGGTAGACCAAAATTTCAGCTTTTTGGGATATTTTCTGTCAAATGTTTTATAAAGGTTATTTAAGTGCAATTCAGTTCCATTTTATTGAAAAGTGCTAAGAAATGTAGTGGGATACATTAATCTAAAAATATATGCCGTACCATTATAAAAATCAATTATTTTTCTGTGATATGAATACTTTTCGATCTGTTTGATCTTTAAACGTTTTTTGTTTTGAACTTGGATATTAAAAAATTACGTTTGGAACAGATAATTTTTTATAGTTCTAATTTGTTAAAAAATAATTTCATTTAAATTTTCATCCGAGTAATGATACGTGAGATGAATATAAATTATTGTTATTTATACATTATTTGAAACTATGTTCCTTTTCTGTAGGACAAAATAGCGTCAATTATATATTCTTGAACTTTCCGCGTCTCTCTCTAAAATTTTAGCGTAGTTTATAACATGTTCCTCACGAACAATGAATCATTTTGTTTTTTTTTCTTTTGTTCGTAGAGAATAGAGCTCCACCCTGGAATCCAAGTTTACTATCCAAGTCTGGTTTTTAGTGTTATTAACTTGTTTCATTGTACGCACAACTTAGTGATGTGATATTTTGAGACACATTATTACGCTCACGGAATACCTAGTTTTGTACCTTAACACTCAGCGATGAAAAGTTAGAAAATGGAAACGACATTGTGTTGATAAATTAGTTTCATTTTGAAGTGGGGGCTCCATTGACGGTAACTAAGGCGCTCGTGATTGATCAGACGGTTGTAAAACGTTCAATCTTGTTTCTGCGGCAAAAGTTTCTAAGTTTTCATAATCTTTTTTTATTTTTATTTTTCTTCTCACGTTTCCAACGCAACATTAACGTGATGTCTCGCGAAATTTATATGAAAAAAAAGAAAGAAACGTCCTCGTAGAAAAGACTTATTAATTTCTAAAATTTTATTTCTCCTGAAAGAGATAATTTTATAGAAATTTTTCTGTCTCTCGATCTCACATGAGAAAAATAAATAATGCTTCTTGGTTTTTTTGCATGTCCTGTCATAAAAGCCGTCAAAGCTGAAGGATCATCCATCATTTCTCGCCCTTTTTGCTTTTTTTTATATGTGCATCCAAACCAAAGAGACACACAAAAGCTGTTTTTTAGGGTTGTAACGTTTCCAAACGTCATGAGTTGTCTAAATACAAGCTAAGTATAGTTTAGATAGATATGTTGGATTGATATACAGCCAACAATTGGTTTACGAACTTAAGTTGTTCCTGTCGTCTGTTTGTAAATCGAATTGTTCGCAAACCGAAATAATTTTTCTCAAAGGTTATAGTGTAAAATGAATTAAGGGGGGTCTCATACCTTTTAACATCATAAAAAACTATGCTCTAGTAGAAATATCATTAAAAATACAACGTAACCACTGATTTATTCCAAATTCCTTACACATAGTTTTGATTAATATCATATGTCAGTACAAAGTTTTTTATTCATATAATACCTAATTTCACCCACGTTTTCCGAAAAAAAAATGCATCAAAAACGAAGCTTGCACGCATAATAAAATAGCGTGCGTAAATTGATGACATCAATGCAATTGAATAAAAATTGATTCAAAATGGACAACGTCTAGTTCGTGAAATGAAGTATTGAGATTTCATTGACTCAATATCGTATTTAAAATTAAATGTTAAATTAATTTTTTTTCTAAATTTCAAAATTTGAAATTTAATTTTAAATAAGATTGAGTCAATGAAATGTTAGTCGTTTGCTTCATTTCATGAACTGAACAGTTTCCTTGATGTCATGCTATTTTGTCACTCACGCAAGCTTTGTTTTTAATGCATTTATTCCAAAATTTGCAAAAAATTAAATTAAGTATTATAGATATAAAAAACTTTATTATGACGTATGCTATTATATATAATCAAAAATATGTGTAAAGGATTTGAAATAAATCAATGGTTACGTTGTATTTTGAATGATATTTTTATTAAGGCATGGTTTTTCACTATGTTAAAAGGTATGAGACCGCTTAATCCTTTCCTGGGACTCCGACGATTTCTAATGTGAACATCTACAACAGCTCTTGCGCATAACCCATGGTAATCATTAAATCAACACTGGAAAAATTGCTATGATTCGAAAGAGATGAAATGCAAACGGAATGAAAACGATGCCACGGTAAAACCTGGTTTCATGAATATGTGCTATATCATCTGTTATCTCAGTCCCGTAGCCCTTAACCTTTTTGCTACCATGTGTCGAAGTGGAATCAAAATCAGGAAAAACAGCTAGTTCTTTGTTATAGGGACCCCTTCTGATCCCTGAAGGCATCTGTGAATTTGATTTTTTAGTAGTCTTCATAAGCTACACAAAAATTGCAACAGCTAGCATCCAGGGCTTTCCTCTTTGCAGGGGAGGCGGTATTAAGTACGAGCTGTGTACCAACGAAGTATCGAAAAACCTTTGGACCACAAAGGGTTAAAATCTCCGCTTGCAACACTTTCTGGCCACAAAAAAAAATACTCTAAGCCAATTTGGTGGTTCTATAAGACACTTGCTGCCAAGTTCTGTAAATAAGAACCATGGAATGTGGGATGATAAAATAATGTTTACAGAAGTTACTGACTGTTAGTTCTATGTTAGATATATATATTACAAACATCGTTATAAAAGTTCTTTTCCTTAGAACTTCATAAAGTTTGAAATGACAAGATGATCGCAAACGGGCCTGGATAACAGGATCCGTATTTGGTGGCAGGGACTTTATCTTGATGAAATATAATTCTTCAACCGAATTCATTGAAAAAAATGTAATATCCGATTTCGGAAATGTGCTTCGTTTGGGATTTACCGTCTCGCGTGTTCGTTAACAGAATCATTTTTTTGTGGTTCGTAAACTGAATTTATCACAAACCGAGACGTTCGTAAACCGAGGGTTGATGGCAATGCTCTATTACGAATATTTCTAATCCAAATTCGTCTAAAAATACTTTGGATTCTTATTGTGCAGTTTCTATGTGATATCAATGGAAATACTTTGTCGAAATTCAGCAGCAACATTCATCATGAATGATGTTCATGATCAATCATGGATAGGTTATGCATACAGACATGGGAATAATGAATGAGAAATTAATTAACATTAAAAATTAAAAATTCACAGTTTTTCTTACAATCAGCTCTCAACGCCGACTGGTTCAAATGCAGTACCTCTAGTTTCGGAACTACTGGTGCATATACGTGTTGGATTCAATAAATTCACAGTGCTGAAATTTAAGAGTACCAAGTTTTAGCGATGTCATCTTTGCCCAAATACTATGTGTTTTCTATGCTCATCGATTACGAAAAATCCTAAATTGCATTTTTCTGTCGATTTCTGGAAACTTAGCCCCCCTTTACTTAGTAGTTTTTAGCATCAAATTCAGACAATAAATAGTTGACGCAACAGCGATATATCTCTAAAATTGTCAATCTTTGTAAACATTTAGTAAATCAAGAGGAAAAGGGATGAGAGTGGAGTAAAAGCACATTTCCTTCGTTAACCACCACATCCATCACACTTCCCCTGTATAAATATATTTTTTTTACTCGTCAAACCGCATTCTCTCCCTTTTCACCATGATCTATCGTACTAGGGTGCGGTAGCCCGGGTAGATGAGATACTCGCCTAAAGTACCAAAGACTGTTTAGAGGTGTCGGAAGTCCCGATTCGTCCTTTTCAGAAACTTTCCCGACACGGAGGCACATCAGATACGGCAACAACATGGTCACAAAAAAATATTGTTACCGCAGAGAGTCCTACACAGAGGGGTTAATGCACCAACCTCTCGGTGAGTATATAAAAATGGCTAAATGTCGAACGCTGCCGGTTCGATTGTAGGTCCCGGTCTAATTAGCCCTCGCGTGCAGAAAATTACCGTGGTTCAATGGCCGATAACCTGTCGTACTACTGCATGAAATGTATTACCAGTTTACTCCATATGAGTGGTTTTATCGGGAAACTAAGAGGTATGTTCTATTACATAGTATGTTTTATGTGTGTTACTACTGTATACAGGGTGTTCTGTTAATGGACCGATAAACTCAGAGGATTGTTAGTAGGCATCAAGAAGAAACAAAAACTGCAATGGAACATGGTGTCGCAAACCACGCTGAGAGTGTGAAAATTGCGAAATACGCATGCAGGCGCTGAGTCCAGAGGAAACGAAAGGTGGATGTCAGTTGACCGTTGAATGCGTTCGTGGGTTTGCTCACCATATCTGATCTAGCAGCGTCGCGAAACACAAGCGCTGGGGTAGGAGTAAATTAGCGCTATTGCGGTAGTAAGCACGTGTAGCAGTTAGTTGTCTGTTTCAATGAGTATCGTGATGGCTGACTACACGAACGTGGAATACGCTGATATGCATCTGATTTACGGTCGAGCAGATGGCAATGGGCGCTTAGCATAGTGGATGTACCAACAGCAATTTCCGATGAGGCGTTGTCCTCACCATAGTACCATGAAAAGCATACCTGGTATCTTCGAGCACGTCCGAGAATCATTTTTACGTCATTGCAGACTGTGCAATAACGTCAGTGGCCCAACAACTCTTGCAATGATTAACCAAATAAATATTTTTGTGTAGTTGTACTTTTTGTCCTTCCAACAAACCTGCATGCGTTTTTCGCGATTTTGACCCTCTCAATGTGGTTTGCGACACCATGTCCCATTGCAATTTTTGTTCCTCTTGATGCCTACTAACAACCCTCTGAGTTTGTCGGTCCATTAACAGAACACCCTGTATACTAATCACCTTACGTGTTTTAAAAGTACTGTATTTAGTGACTAGAGTAGATGTTGGAATTAATTTTTTTTTGGTTTTTTTTGATCGGCTGCCGTAAGTTTTGACTTTACGATAAGCCAGCTAGTATTTGTGTGTGCGAAAAGTGTGTTTTCCTCCAACTTCAAATTAACATAACCAAACATAACAAGCAGAATATCCTAAAGGAGTAAATTTGTATTTTGGGTACTGTGGCAAGTCAATTGACCGTTGTACTTCCACGGCTGCGCTACGTTGTCTCGTAAAATCCTCTGATGGTGTTCCATTAATTCCTAGAATTCCCGTGTGTCATTATATCATTTAAGTTTTGTGTTGATAATGTCGTTCAAGCCATGAGCAACATTGCTATTCCTTAAGATCTACCAAAATGACTAGGTTAAAAAAAAGCAAAAACTTCATGCGAATTTAGATGAGAGATAATGTTTCAACATTCACCGCATGGAAAAAAAAATGCGAGATGGGCACTTCACAGTCATTGGCACAGCCATTCCACATCAAATATAAATCACAGTCATTTCGCAATAATTATCACATATAAATTACAGGCACATCACAATAAATATCACATAAATCACACCATTTTACAATAAATATCACATATACATCATCGACGTTTCACACATAATATCTGCACAATCTATATAGAGACATAAATATTTAAATTTGGCCGAAAAAAATTCATCGAAACCATCCATCTTGAGAAAGAGCTTCTGTGTCGGGTATATAGAAATAAAATTAAACAGAAGGTAAAATTTACAGCAGAGTTTCATTAAAAAGAAAAGCACCGTATTTTTCCGTTTTGGTAAAATTTTTACCTCCGCGGAATTTAACGATGCAAAGCCTATTTTTCTCTATTACCGGTGGATAGTTCTTCGTCTGCCGGAAGATATCCGACGTTTTAAGAAGCTTATTAAAGTGAAAGCTTAAAAACTTCATTTTGGTTCTCGGATGCATGTACCTTGAGGGTAGAAACATTAACAGTATGCGTCTGTAATGAAACTTTTCTAAAAACAAGACGTTATAATAAGGGGGTATATTCTGCCGAGAGTATTTTTTTTCCAAACAACTGTTATTTGCTTTCAGACAGCAGAAATAAGCTACAGAAAGTGCTAAAGCAATAAAAAAGGTTTTCGGTAAAGCATATGCTATTGTCGAATAATCACGTGCATTTTTTTCTCGGATCCGCCAATGTTTAGCTTAATTAGTTTTTTCTTCGGTTCGTGCCTACGTGGGATAAAAATAAAAATGCGCTTGTAGATTTTCAAAGATAAAATGTGGAAGAACAAACTTTATTATTAAAATTGCCAAATAGTACATTGACAAAATATTGTATTAAAGAAAATGAGATTGATTGAGTGGTGCTACTTTTGACAAATCTCCCATTTTTGCGTACTTCATATTCTAGTTCAAGAAATGTTGAAATATTGTTCCAAAATGCCGTAAGCTTTTGAAATTTTGAAGCTGAGTTTTGAAGACGTTCAAGTCGAAATAATTATTTCTGAAAAAGTTAAGAAATTTGAATTTTTGTACCATCTTCTGTGTCCTATAAGATATATCTAGTAAAAATATCTTATGCATAATCATGGCAGAGCAAAAAATCATTATTTTACGACCAAAGCACACCCAGTTAGAACTCATTAAATTTGAAGCGATTTCTCCCTTTTGCTAAAAGAGTGAGGGTCACACATAATTTAGGCAAACGTAACTTATTTATCAGAAGAACCCTAAATTATTTTAATATTATTGAAAATTAAATGAAATCTTGAGAAAATCATATTGGATATCAGATGTAAATGTGTTACAATCCCTTTACGTCTTTGCCGAAATCATTTGTTTCTGATGAGAAAAATGCTTAAAATTTTGTAAACATTCAATGTTTCAGAACTCAGTCAGTTTTAGTCGTAAAAATAAACTTTTTCACCTGGATTACGTTTCAAAGTATAGATTATAGTCTATTTACTTATCAAGTGATCGTCGAGTGAAGAAACAGATGTGATCTTACATATCACGATTTTCATAGACGTATAAAGATATAGCACATACGGAAATTCTGTACAATTTTTGTATCTTCGAAGACTGAAAACAAACAAGTTAGCCGAGGAATAATCCATCTTTAATTAATTTAATACTCAGAATGGTCCTAGACCAACAATAGAAATACTCCAGAAAATACATACTAAGGATTCATATGAATGTAAATTAGGACCACATTTGAATAGAGTATTAATACATTTTGTCCAATCATGAAGCATTGCACCTGAATGAAACAATACATTGACTGAAAACCCTGCGCACCTATGCGAGTAAATTTCACCGTCCGTCTACCTTTGTGTTACAAAATAAATGTCCCATTATACAATGTAGAAGCTATTAAAACTCTGGGAATTCTCTTAGTTTCGGTCATTTCTACTTGCGCCGTATATTCATATTAATAACATTCTTCCGACAGCCTCGCTTGTCTCACTAAGAGCATGACGTCGGTTATGTTCAGACAACATCAATGCATATTGATAAATTGCTAAAATAATAAATGGAACTTGTGGTATTAACATCGTCTGTAACAATACCTGCGATAATTTTCACATGGAACCTTCAAGTGACATATTCTTCAAGCACGTACGTGTTCTAAGTTATGACTTGCTTCTTTCGTAAAGAAATATGTCATATACATATATGTGACACATAAAATGTATATTTCATTAAACATTATAAATATTGGATATAATAGACATTACGATGACATTTTTTTAATAGCAAAAATTTATTTTTATCGAAAAACCCACTCAATTAATGTTAAATTCATGTGATCAATTCATTAAAATTCTGTCATATTTTATTCGTTTCCACCGAATAGCTTCGCAAATTAATGTCATCAAACTTGTAAATTAAAACACCAACAACTCTCATTATTCAGATGTTGTTATGTGCAGTTCATTCAATATGATGAATGGTGCGTAAAATGAAACACATAAACGACGATCATCTGAATATAAGTCGTAGACTATTAGGCAATAATGCCTGGATGAGTATCATAAGGATCGTATGTATTATACATCATGTTTTATGATCAAGAAAAAAGTTATATAGTTTATTTTATTTTGTTCTATGACAAATATGTTTTTATCCAAAATGTGGTTGTTTATTAATATTGTCTTGAAGTGATAATAGCGAGTTACACACTGACTTGAAAAAAAAATTGGTCGTTATTATAAATAGCAAGACCCGTTGTTGTCAAGATATAAAAGATCTTTAAAAACCTATAAAAATCTTTTGTGCACAGTGTAGAAAAATGAAAACCAACAATTATAATTTAAAATACGAAAATTAAAACACCAAAATACTGTTTCTAGGCTAATATAGCCTCTTTTTACTACTGAAGAAAGAGCTATACTCTTAGCTTCGAAACTGCTATTTGGTGTGTTGGTTTTCGTATTTTGAGTTATAATGGTTGGTTTTCATATTTTTACATGGTCATTATTAGAATTTTGAAGACGTCATTTGGGCGACACTTTATGACGTGATTCAATGATCACTTTACTATCACTCTACTCCGGAAAAATGGTACATTTGTAGGAGCCATTATCTTCATATGCTCTATTGCCGAAGCCATCTTAGACGTATCTATTTATATTGCTATCATCGTCATCTAAGTCACTTCTACCTGTGGCAAAAAGTGTTCGATCATATACAAACACAGTATCAATGGTACATTAAAACGCAAAATTAAAATATTGAAAAATACCGTATCTTTCTTCTCCCAATGAACATTTGTAGTAAAATCAATCCTTAAAATAAAAAAAATACGGAAAAAATGAAAACCATAAATTTATTCCAATGTGACCTTGAAAATTGATTATGAACTGGCAACACCCGGGAAATAAGTGTTCAAGCACTGTTTTAAAAAATATATCGGCTCGAAATATGTGTCAAAGAAATAATGTTTGGGCAGAAGCACGGTAACCAGACAATGTATAAAAAAATGAATGAAACATTGTTTTCAACATTATAGCTCCCGAAACATATCTTTCTGATGATTTCAAAAAGCTGATAATTTCCGTGTTGGAAGCCGGAGTTCCCCCAAAAAGGAAGTTTCAGGATTGTTTAACGGTGCTAAAAGTATGGTGAGCTTTCTTTGAAAAAACATCAGAGGACTGTTGGTGTTGTAAGTCCATTCGGGCTCGTCGCACACCTGGAATCACGAGGACAGGCATTAGAAAACTCAATGCACTTTCCAAGAAAAAAATGTCGTGTCACCTCCAAATAACTGAATTCAGAGTGAGAAAAGTACAAGGATCAACCACTCTTCAGGCAATCTTTTACCAGAAAAAAGATTTGGGTACTGCGAATCAATACCTAAACCTCATTCGAATTCACAACAGAAGAGGTCTTAAAAAATCACGTCAGCTGGAAAATGGATGACGTGAAGATCCCTCAACTAATTGTCAAGAGACAGCCTGTTAACTAGAAATGGCTACAATAAATTCGTATGGAGAAGAACAGGAGAACAGCTTAATGATAAGCGTGTTGATAAGAAAAACCGCAACTAATGTTTGGTTTTGTCGTTCGTTCAACGTTTGTATGTGCATGTTATACAGCCAGCAGATCAAGAAAACTATTCTTCGTAAAGTGTACAGTAAAATAAGAAATTCACATGGACGTTATATAAAAATTTGTGATTCCTATAGAATCTATATATAAATAGTTTTGGGATTCAACTAAGTTTACATTACAGGATGACAAAGCTTCTTGCTATCGCAGAAAAAAACACCCCGCCAGGCCTCTGATAATTTTTCCAAGAAAGTTGACCATACTTTGAGTATAGTTACACCACCCTGAACCCAACTATTGAGGAACTCAGGCTTCTACCATGGAAATTACCAGGATTTTGAGATCATCAGAAAGATATGTTCCGGGAGCTATCTCTTAGTGCTTCGGAAAAGTTATAATGTTGAAAACAACGTTTCATTCATTTTTTATACATTGTCTGGTTACCATGCTCTTGCCCAAATATTATTTCTTTGACATATTTCGAGCCAAAATTTTTTTTAAAACAGCGCTCGAACACTTATTTCCCACTTAAGAGTTGATCGAACACTTTTTTTCTCGGATGTTGCCAGTTCATGAATCAATTTTTAAGGTCAAATTGGAATAAAGTTTGATGGGAAATTTTGATTGGAAAAAATGGTTTTACCAAAAAATTGTACTGGAAGAAAAAATAATTATTTTTCATATTTTATTTTTGCGTTTTAAGGTTCTACCATTGGTAGTAGAACACTTTTTGCCTTTTTGCCACGTGTATTATAATATATTCATTTCCATACTCATAAATGTAAATTCAAACTAATGCTCCGAAACTATTGTTCATTGTCACCTTCCTTCAATGGCATTTTAGATCACACAATAAAATTCACCCCAGCAAAGATGCATTTCACACAAAATAAAAATGTATTTCTTGTAATCAAATTAAATGACAAGGGATTTTCACATATATTCTGAAATCGAAATTTCATAAAATTGATGTTTGGTTGTATAAAGTAATTTACCTACAAATATTTGTCGGTGTATGATTGGCATAAATTTTAGATTCAATCCAAATGTTTATATATATTTTTAATGAATAAATCGAGCCTTTTATTTCATATTTCTTCAGTCATGTACGAATTACCGAAGCATTGACGTCACACACACTTGAAAATTCCTTTTAAGATATTCAGTTCAATCTCGGAAAATATATTCAATAACTTATTCTTTGAATGAATCGATTCTAAATTTCAAAGAGCAATTAAATTTAAAATGCAAATTTTTTTCTTCTCCCCATATATGTTCACAATTTGAATTTCTTTTTATTTGTTTTGCATTTTGACTGAAACTAAACACAAAAATGAAATTATTTTAATATCTTCTTCGATTTAAGGAAATATTTCCTGAGAAAGATATAAGAAATGCTTTGGGTATTAGAAAGCAATTTTGATCTAGTTTCTTTTATTTTATTTCTTTTTGATTGATATTAGGTTTGGAAAATAATACTAGAATTCTTTTTTTTCAAATATAAAATTTGGTTCAAACAATCACTCTTCTAGCCTCCGTTCAACACCTGGATTAGATACAAAGTTCTAACTGATTCTGGTGTCACCTCACTGAGCTCTGAGCTGTGCTAACGTGCTCACTTAATTTTGATTACGGCTGAAACAATGACAAGATGGGTGAAAATTTTCCTTGTCTGTACAATACCAGCAGTACTAGAATGAAAGAGAACAATATTTTGCCTGTCTGACCGCAAATGACACCAGACGAATTTAAATTCAGAAAAATATTTCCAGACTGTTGGAAACTCTTGCCAGAGGATCCATTTAATCCTTTAAGGGTTTTTTAAAATTATAACTGCCGCAATGCAAATTACAAAAACTTTTAGAAATTGCCACCTATTTTCAAGAAAACTATTTTTTCCCTGATCTTGTGAGCTGGTAAATGCTTTACCTGCAACACAAAATAATAATAATAATAAAACAAGGAAGGAAAAAACGATAGCTTTCTCTCTGTTATTTAACTGTAAGCATAATCGTACACTATCTTGAAGAGAGAAAGGAAATACATCCTTTCTCTCCCCCTTCTGTTATCAGACTGAACAGAAGCAGTCTTCGCCTACTGGAAGTTGATTGACAGGACGGGGGAGGGGAAGGAAAACGTATTATCAGAGAAAAAGACTTACAACGTATATGGGCTCGGGATTGTCGATATGAGAGAGTTTTAAGAACCCGAGATATCTTGGGATTGCATCTGAAAGGCTTAAAAATTCAATGGGGAGAAAGCTCTTTAACTCGACACAAGATGGCTAAACCCCGCTTAAGTCGACTACAATTTGTGCTGTGTTATCACCACTAATTTTTCGAAATTGCCCATGCGTTTGCCAAATCCTTAAATTTTCACAACATTGCTCTGATATATTTCAAATATTTTTGTTTCATTTTTTTTTCATGAGGACAATTCGCCCTCGCATCTTGGGACAGGTTCACTTCCCATTGTTTGGAACCTGAAAACTCGACCTGTAGACTCCAAGTAACAAATAGGAGTGAATGATATCTGAAATTTTTGAACGAGAGGTGTTAGAGTGAGTTAGATCAAAATTGTTGAGTGAGAATGGAAAAATTTTCTTAATTTTCGACAATTGCACTGCTCATCCATAAATAAGAGATATTTCAACACGCTATTTTTCCATAAAAAAATGCAGATAATTTTTTTTGTTAATTTATAGATGATGGAACAGAATTCATCAACTGAGTATTCGTGCAAACAAAAATGATATTAAAGCATTGTGAGGGTGAGATCAAATGAATCTCGCTAATTTGACTTTCACTTAAGTGACTTTCACTTATGGTGTGTCAGTTATCGGGTTTCCACTGTATATGTTACTGTCAAAGCCCGAAGTGCGGCTAATTCACGACGGGGCCACTTCGTGAACTGGCCAATATTTTTGGCTGAAGTGTGAATTGCAGAAATGATTCGGACTTTGATCGGTCATTTCGATTTCGCCAACTTTTTTTTTTAAGCGTCAACATGTGATACATGTCTATATATTTTATGAAAATTAGCTCCACGTGACGAGAGGGAAAAAAAAAGTGAAATTCGAGTAAAAAATAAAAATATTATTGTAAAACATATAGCTTTTTTTTGTCAAATTTTAGAGGAAAAAATGATTACCATATCGCGACTGCGGTCTGATGGGTTGTCATAACTAAGGTGGACATAAATATCACAGAAAAATACGCCAACTTGACGATGATCCCAAATCATAGATTTTGTTACCGGACTTTCGCCAGGGATCTCTGGCCAGTTCGCGAAGTGGACGGCCCTGTCGCGAATTGGCCAATTTCGGGCTTTGCAGTAAGATATATACCGTTAGTAAACCCTCTGTGGTTCATCAAAAAGTGTTGAAATTTTTTTTGTTACAAAAACGGATATAAATTGGTGCTGTTAGCATATATTTAATTGAAAAATACATCAAAACAGCAATTTAATTAATTAGCGTGGATTTTTTAATTGTCTAAAATGATTAATTAAGCGTAAAGTGTTAATTAATTAAGCGTTTGACTTTAATTTACTGTTACCTATAACCAGATAAAAATTTGTTTAGAAATGTTGGATAGCTGTTTCCTTCGACTTTATTTCCGATTCCCTCAGTTTGGTGCGATTTTATAAATCTCTGAACACGTAACAGTCCAGTAGCTCTCAAAAAATGACACCGACAAGGAATTATATATACAGTCAAACCTCGTTAATGAGTCACTCTTGGGAGAGCAAAAATATGACTTAGTAAGCGGAGTGACGTGCTAACCGGGTGACGCACTAACGAGGTTTGACTGATATTTCTCTCCTGATAAAATAGAAATGCACTTATATTAACGGTAAAAGATGTACTTTCTAAAATATCACAAAAATAGGTATAATCAGTTGTTTTTTTACCACGTACAGTACGCACAGCTTTTAACCGAACGATGGCGACATCTTGGGTTCTAAAAGTTGTAGAATGAAGCGGTTTTCACCAAAAATTATGGTTTGTGATTTTCTACCCGACTATGTGCAATTCGTCTTGACGGAAGGTCATCTACATATTTATTATTGTTCAAACTTTGAAATCTTCAATGTAAACCCTTATTTTTCTCCATCTAATTTATCGCATTGCATTTACCCTAAAAATAAAATTTCATCGCTGTAAGTGTAAAAATGAGAGAGATATGAGTGAAAATGTGTTTGGGGACGTTCTAAACATTGATAAACTGAATTTGAAGGTTGATTGCCGGGGAAAAAACACACACTAAAGTTTCGAACGATAAATACTCCTTATGCTACGCGAGTGTTTGGATTTAGTGCTTTTGAAAAATAAATGGTTTTTATTTTATGGAGGTTAAAAACAAACTTTTTTTATCACTCTTCATTTTAGTGACTATTCGGGATTGAACGAATATTTATACCATAATTATTTCGAACGATGTTTCACAAAGCAATTGTTTGTGACGACAATTTCATCAATTTAGAAAAAAATATAAGAATTTTCCGTCGCACATTGCCATATTTTATATTATAATTTTGTTTCATTTTGTAATTCCGCAATTTTCAATAATGCTTAAAAAAATACGGATGTCGAATACGGAAACGAAATGTCGTGGTTTTAGCAGAGACGACTCCACCAATAGCCACTACCCTAAACTTGGCACACACTAAGATGATTTACGCTATTGAGAGAACCGTTATTATCTACATAAATATTAACATCAATCTAATTGTATAGTATTAATTTGTGGATTCTTTGCACATTATTATATTTACCATTTCAGCTTATGAATGTTGTCTAAGGAATGAAACGAATTTCTGAAATAGTGAAAAATTGCAAAATTTCGTTGTGTATTTGTTTACTAGAATACTTAAAAAAAATGTTTGAAGAACTGGATGGATGACTTATTTATCGTATCACCGTATACTTAAAACAATAATTGCCCATTTCGGTAAAGTTTAGGTGAGCTTCATATTCAAACATTTTCGCATAATTTGTTATGAGAACTTTTTCAATGAGTTTCAAATTTATATCTAGTATATGGTCCCTAGAAGTGGTCATTTTCATATAATCGCTCATATCTCGCGAAATAGAGGTCAGATCGAAATGAAAATTAATTCTGTCGGGTTTTCGACTATGCTGATTCGAATGAAGTAAAAATTAATGTATGCTTCAGTTCATAAATTTTTAAAGTATGTTTTAATAATTCATGACTCATAACCTAAAAAAAAACCAAATTCAAAATGAGTAATAAAATTATTTTTTGCTCATTAGAATCTATCATTTAAAATAAAAAGTAATGAGATACCTATGTTATTTCAGCAATTATGCTCAAAAACAAGATGTTTCTGTTTAACATTACGACACTCGTTTTTCCATAACTTATATTTCACTAACTGTTCGTTCAAAATTAATGAAATTTGGTATTTCGGCATTTCTTGAGATACTGAATCCAAATATGGAAGAAGAAAATGGGGTTACAATCAAATTTCAAAAGTTGGATCTCTAGTTTTAACATTTAGATGGCCCCTTAAGAAAAAATGAACTTAATAAACTTATGGAAGATCTTAAACGAAAAAAATGCTACCTTTCTTTTTTTTACAATAAATAGAACCCAAGATATCGCCATCGTTCGGTTAAACGTTGTGCGCACTGTACATTCAAATATACACTGTATCATAGAGGGTTGAGAAAGTATTGGAGAAACATTCCACTTAAATCGTAGAGCAGTTCGGGAAGTACAGCAGGAAAAAACAACGGACAACGCTTCTTTCATTTATGCTGTTCTTTCCCAACTTTTCTGTTTGTGAATTCAAAAATATCACAGCGAATATTGCACTTAGAAACGTGGAATTTCTTTGGTTGGCCTCGGGACACACTGGGCAACAACTTTGTGATTGGGTTTTTGAGCACACGGTGCCCGTATAAAAAGTTAATATTTATATTTTAATAATATATAACCCTTTGCAACATGAATGATGTATATGAGCTCTGCACGTCATTTGGAAACTTTTTCTTATCGAAACTATGCCTCTAGGATGAACGGTTCGCGAGTAAAATGCCGTGCGTGGTGTCACCTATGCACCCTGTACATTAATATCACCGGATTTATGTATTGTATGTTACATATGATATTGTATTTTTCATATATTCCATAATAATTTTATCACCATTTACCAGCCAAAGGCGAATACAGGGAAGGGAGCAGTGGTAGGGCAACCCTCAAAAATTTGTATTATTAGCATAGGTGGGAGGGTGAAGGTGTAACATCCGCCCTTCTTTCACTATTGATCCGCTCCCCCCCGTTTGAAGAGCCCATATCCGATAATGTTACCAGCAGAGCTCTTTTCTCATATTTTTGTATTTGTATTACAATAACAATAAAACGGTTTTTTTGGAAAAAATAGGACCCGATCAAATACCTTTACGACCACGATTTAAAACAAAATTTTATATTTGAACATGGTTTAGTATTTTACGAAAATCCGCGAGAATAAAAGCTCACGGCATTCTACGTGATGCTTCATCACAAGGTGCTATCCACCAGTCAATCTTGAAAACACGACTCGGTGAAATAAATCTATTTCTTAAGTATCACGAGGCTATAGACTCATCTAAAACAGACTAATAAAAGTATACCGTTATCCTAATAAATAAATCCTAGAAAAAAAAATAATGTACAGTCGGCATATATCAGGTTTTGAAAATCTCCGCGTGTACTGTGTATGTGTTGTATTTTTCTTTATTTATTTATTTGATTTCGGTGTTCACATCCAAAGAGTAAATGCACCGGAACTCAGTGAACACGTGACTTTAGGGGGTGCTTTGGAATTTTTTAGATGTTTCTTTGAGTAGTCAATAACGTTGGATCTACAAATGACACCCATGAGGTTAAACATCCTCGAGTAAAAGAGTATCGGCTCATTTGATAAATCCCAACCAAAGTATTTTTAGGAGTAAAATACCCGTCAGCTCGTTGAGAAACACGTATGTGAGATAGTATTGTTTTGTTTAGTAAGTTCTCTCTCGGTAATTTTCTCCATTTTACAGAATTCTTGGAAGGTTCCAGTACCCATTAAAAAAAATGGCGTCACTTTTATTCTGTACTTTTTCCTTTGTGTTAAAGATTGTCTTTTTCAATTCTTACGTGAAATAACGTCCATTTACAATACGTAGTTATACACGTAAGTATGCTCAACAATCTGTACTTGACTGTTTCGAAAGTAATGAGTCAATAAACATGTGTCTAATTAGAAACGCTTGAATCTTCTTTGGAACAGTCAAGTGCTAGTTAGATATTGACATTCGAAATGAACTCTGTAATTGTGAAGAAAGATCTTTATTCAAGAGGGATATGCAAAAAAAAATGTTTAGAAAATTGATTTTTAAATTTGAAATTGTTGAATTATTTACGAGAAGAATTGAAAGGTCTCTTTTTTTTTAGGTCCTCATCTCTCCTTCATCAATCTGTGTCACTGCCAGAGTATGTGTGCGTCGCATCAGAGGAAAAATTGTCGGAATTTAAATTATAAATTCGTAAAATTGATTTAGTGAACGTTTTTTCGTTAAAACTCGCTCTTGAAATATTCTAATCATGTATCATAGAAGAATACTTGATATTACATTTTTTTGTTTTAAATGACTGGTATTTGAATATTTATTCACATTTATTGTTAAAACTGGAAAGAACAAAAAAAAAATCAATATTCTATACTCTTTGTAAAATAATAATAAAAATTTGAGTTCATTTTTACATCTTGGAATTTTTATAAAATTGATATCACGACTCAGAATATAGCATAAAAATATTTCTGCATTACAGAGTCATTTACGCTTCCTTTCAAGCTCATCATATTTGGAGATTTTGATTTTATCTTTTATGTGTTGTTGTAAGGGTCATTTTGGTCATTTATGACCGCTTCAATGACGAAATAGGAGAACTACTATACTCACCACGTGCAGAGTTTATTGATCATCTTTGGTATCAGCATTTGGGACACGTATTCCCTTTCAATTATCTCGTTATTGTTATTATTTTCAGTCTCTTTTCCCCGTTCCAAAGAAAAACTTCGTTCTAGTTTTCGATGGATATTATAACATTTTTAGATGTTTTAGTTGAATTATTATTGAGCAATTAGGTTGGTTATGGTTAGATATGAGTTAGCCTTTAGGAAAACAATTTTTATTGAACAAAATATGAAATATACGGAATGTATGTGTTCATTAATGTTGTTATCTAATACTCATTTCCTGAACTGTTAGTTTTGGAGATAACTTACAATTTCAAAACAAATTTTAAACTAAAGTCGGGAAAATTATTTCTAAGCAAGCAAAATTTAAATTTATAGGTCTTATCTGATAAAAAAATTGAGGTAGGTTGTGTCACTGATATGGCCGCAAGTCTTGACGTAAATACGTTTTCTCTGCCTTGAATCGCGTGGTAGGTACTGACATAATGAAATTATGTCATTATCATCTGCCTTGTCTTTGGAATATCTAACAAACGGTATCAATGTCGTCTATTTTACTTGTGAACTGCTCGAGGTATAGCGGAAAACAATTTGTTACGAATCCGGGCAGCAGCCCTGGTTGCCAGACGGGAAGAGATATTAAAACCGGAGCAAAATATCATTGAATGCAACCTTTTTAATATGCATCTGATGATATCATTGCTTTTGACATTGCGTTTGGTACATTTTGAAATATGAGCGTTTAAAGAATTTCGTCACGCAAACTTTTTACGAATGCTCTCAATATCGTCAAATGATTTAAAAGTAGGGCTGGTCCGATTAATCGATTAATCTGGTCAGTTAATCGATCAATTGTTAATCGCGGTTAACAATTTTCGTTGAGTTGATCGACTCGATCAATCCGATTAAAAATTAATTAAAATTTTCATTAAAAGTTTGTGAATTAACTTGATTTGTGGGCACGGTAGCCCAGGTCGATAAGATACTCGCCCAAAGTACCAAAGGATGTTTAGAGGTGTCGCGAGTTCGATCCTTGTCAGAAAACTTTCCAGACACAGGGTTACAACAGAAACGGCGACATGACAGCAGAAAAATTGCTATTGCAGGGAGTCCCCCATCGAGGGGTTAGCGCACCAACCTCTCGATGAGTATAAAAACAAGCCTGCGGTTCGGAATCGGCAATAAATTGTAGGACCCGGTCTAATTAGCCCTCGTGTGCAGAAAATGACCGTGGTGTGACAAAAAAAGATCAAATTAACTTGATTTGTTTGAAGAAACAGATTAAAAATGTCTTACAAATCATGTTGCTATGTATAAAATTTTGGAAAAGTGACCATATTTAAAAAAAATATTTGAATCAATATTTCGATCAAATTAAATTCAACCAATTTCAGTTTCAAATTGAGTTTGATGGGAGTTTTAGAAGACAACCAAAATTTATTGTATCCACTATGAACAGTATTCCTGGAAGCATCATCTCATCTTTTCACAAGTACCATTCGAGATTCAAGAGGAGTTTCCAAGAAAACAACAGTATAATCGAAAGCAGTTTCAAAATCAGTGAACAATAACCAAAAATAACCGATTTTTTAAAAAAAATGCCAAGATCCAAGTGAACAAATCACAGGTTTTGGCAATTATGCTCAGCATATTAAATTTCTCAAAGCGGACAGCCTTAATTTCTCAACCTATTCCTATATCTGCTTACATCTACCAGATAGGTGAGTGAAATGAATATAATATATTTTTATAGCATCTATTTATATTATGTGGTCGCAAAATATATTCGATTAAAATTTTTTGATTAACCACTTAAAAATTTTAATCGACTCCCAGCCCTATTTAAAAGGCGTATATTTACGTCAAAAAATCTTCTTGAACTCATAGGTGAAAAAAAAACTATTGTTTTACGAACAAAACTGATGATTTATATCTAATTAAAGTTCAAATCTTATTTTAGCCAATAATTTTGGTTCATGCATAAAATTATTTCAGAGACGAATAATTTTGACTACACATTTAAATTTATTCACCCTAGCAACTCTTAATATTATGGCATTGCTTAAAATCTGAAGAAAATAATATTACTAGCAAGTAATCAGATAAAAAATTTTATACGTCTCCCTGAGAAACACTCTTTCTCTCGGCTGCTTTTCCAGATAAGTAAACTATCTAAAAATTCGTTTTTTTAAAATTTTAATCCATTATAAAATAATGGATTATTTTTGTTTCGCATATCTTAATGCAAGAACATTTATTTACTAAATATAAACTCATAAGACATACGGGCTGTATAAAAATTTAAATTTCCGGAAAAAATTCAGGTTTTTTTTTTTTTTACTTGAAAAGCTTCGGAGATTATGAACGACAGCATTCTTGGTCGAAATTGAAGTCACCTCTAAAGTCACCACGCTACGCGATGCCGAGAAACGCAAAATCCCGTTTTTGACAGCGAAATCACGTCAACCAAAACTGGTTCTTGAGCGACTCGGCGTGGCGTAGCGCTACGGGTGTGGAACCGACTTTCACAGACTAACTAATTCAATTTTTCTAATTCCTGAGACTTAGGAGAATGAGATATTGGAAAACGATATGAGTGGATTATTAAATATAATAAATATGTAGATTCGTCAGAATTTCTTTCTCTACGGTAAAACAATGATTAAACAAATTGATGATTGAAAAAAATGATTGATTGATAATCTCGAGATAAAATTTCATTGTATAGAGTCTGAACTGCTTGATCCTGTATTACTTGGGTAAATATCTAATTAGTTGATTTTTTTTTAAATTTGAATTTTTTAAATTATGTCAAAGGAACCCATAAACAATATTTCGTCACTCTACTGTTGGATCTTCGTGTGCCACAAGATAAAAGATATGCTCCGTGGCATCTTGGGAGATAATAAAAACGTATCCAATTCCATGTATAAAAAAGATAATTTATTTAGTTGTTTTTTTTAAACGTGAGTTTATTTTGTTATTACTGTTGCCTGAAGAATTAAGCATGTGATTTTTCACTTCTCCCATTTGCGGGGAATTTTTATGTGCAACTTTTGTTCGTTCTTTAGCAGTCTTGAGTTTAATCTTCCGCGGTATATTTCAGGAAAATTTCATTTAATACTTCATCCGAGAAGAAGACGTGATACGAATGGCATAACATTAACTCTATTTTATATCCGTGTCAGGATTTCTGAAACAACCGTCACGGAAATTAAAACGCTTTTCCGCTGAGTTTTACAATTTTTCTTTCTTTTTTGATATAAGAGACACTACTGCATCAACGTTAAAGCAGGGCACACATTTTTTATGTACAAGGTGTGGCGTCTATAATTAAAGTTACCTTTTTCCGAGATGTCCGTAACTGTATTAAGGGGTCTCACACCTTTTAAAATGATGAAATCTATGTTCTAATAGAAATATCATTAAAAATACTATTTAACCATTGATTTATTTCAAATTTTTTACACATATTTTTAATTATATGTATACTATCATATGTCAGGACAAAGTTTTATACCTCCGTTGATCCTAGAGGCATACTTCCAACAAGAAAAAGTTTCCAAATAACGTGTAGTACTTGGATACTTCATTCATGTTTCAAGGGGTTGTATAGTTATTAAATAGAAAATAACTGTTTACATAGTCCCCGTGTGCCTCAAATCCCAATTAGAAAGTTATTGCCCTGTCTCTCCTGATGGCAAAAAAAAAAAAAAAAAAAATTCAGCTTTAAATGCGGGAAAAGCCGTTTCGCCCGCATTTTAACGCTGTTGTTTTCCAAATTTCCTTCGTTTTTCTAATTCGAATATTTCAGTGAATATTGCACTTAAAAACATGGAATTTTTTTGGTTGGCATCAGGAAATATAGAGCAACAACTTTCTAATAGGATTTTGGGGCACACGGGAACTGTATAAAAAGTTAATTTTTTTATAATAATAACTATACATAGAACCCCTTGAAAGTTGAATGACATATCTGAGTGCTACACGTTATCCGGAAACTTCTTCTAGCTGGAAGTGCACCTCTAGGATCAACGATTCACCAGTAAAATGCCATACTCCCTTTATACTATGCACCCTGCATATCTTTAATACTTTATTTTTTGCAAATTCAAAAAAAAAAAGCATTAAACAGAATGCGCGCATGATAGAATACCATGACATCAATGTAACTGAATAAAAATTGATTCAAAATAAAGCTTCATTTCTTGAACTGAACAGTTCAAGAAATGAAGCAAAAGTTTAAGATTTCATTGACTCAATCTTATTTAAAATTAAATTTTAAACTTTAAATTTTTAATGTCTAAAATTCTTAAATTTAAATTTTAAATTTCTGTAATTATTAAATTTTAAATTTCTGGAATTGTTAAATTTAAAATTTATTTTCAAATAAGATTGAGTCAACGAAATCTCAAACTTTTGCTTCATTTCATGAACTGAACAGTTTCATTCATTCGAATCAATTTTTGTTCAATTACATTGATGTCACGGTATTTCATCCTGCGCGCATTCTGTTTGCATTAATGCATTGCTTTGAAAATTTACAAAAAAAAAGTATCCAAGATATTTAAAACTTTATACCAGCATAGGCTAGCACATACAATCGAAAACATGTGTAGGAAATTTGAAATAAATCAATGGTTAAATAGTATTTGTAATAGTATTTCTATTGGAGCATAGTTTTTCACCATGTTAAAAAGTATGAGGCCCATTAATCAAAAACCATGGAATATTATGCCGTTTTTGAACGTCTTAATGCAGGGATAGGAAGCTAAAATGTAACCCATAGAAGGCATATTTGTGTCTTATTTAAAATTTGATGTTATAGTATTGATTTTTGTGCAGTTGAAGCAATACGATAGCCACCTTAAATCTTAAAAATAGCGTGTTTCTGTGCAGTGTATACTTTTGAAATGTTGCGTCCGTGGCACTTCTCAGGTGTGGCAAATATGGTAGATTGTCACGGCAGGCTAGAAATGAAATTCGAATGGGCTTGGGTCTGAGGATCGGGAGGTTAAGCATTGTGGACGTAGTAACTGATGACTCTTCCATGTGAAGAATGGTTGTTATGTGAAGAAGACCGTTCTGCACGAATAATGTTGTCCGAAACACCGAAACCCGGACATGCTAGCAGCGCCAATTAATATGCATGAGTTGGTGATATTTGTGAAGAGGTGTTTATGCTGAAGATTCATTTCAGGTTCTTCTTAAAAAGTTAATGAAAAATAACTGTATGCTGAAAACTACAGAGAGTCTCAGAAATATTGGTACAAACGTTTAGGGCCACTTGTGTATACATTGTATAAACGGATGATATTCATACAAGAACCCATAACCGGAAACATCACGAGAAAGTGATAGCAAATGCACAAAAAAAGCTGAAATGACACAAGACAGTGATTAGTGGGAAAATATTTATCGGACATATCTCTATTACAATAGGGTAGTAGATACTATATTTGTAACTACAGTTAAATCCACTTTTGCCGACACTGGTGGGACCGAAACGTATTCGTTCATAAAAGAAGGGGTGACAGTCAAAACTGGGATTGTTATTGACCTTTGAAGACCGGACTCACCCCCGCTTCCCATCTCATAGAGATATCGAAGCGCTCCCGGAGGATGGGTGTATCCGGAAAGTTTTATTATAAACAACAAAACATTGTCACCTCAGACGAAGGCAAAAAAAAAATATATATATATATAAAGATGCTCGTCAATCTAAAATCATATAACAGGTGATTAAAATCGAAACAACAAACGCCAATAGGTAATCAAAATTATAAACAAAATTATACGATGATCGCATGGGATTGCTATTGAAAAGCCTCTGAAATGAATCTTAATTATTATTTAGCCATAAAAGAGGAATAAACCCCATCTGCGGGGAGACTGTTGAGAGGTTTTTTACTGTATTTGTAGCTCCTAACCTCTAAACACCCCATAATCCCAGAGATTTTGATGCACAAAAGCAAATAATCGGTGACTCAGTTTATGTCTGTATAGGAAGCATTTGTGATGAATTCGTTGAGTGTCTTGTTCATTTCCCTTAGCCATTCCGTACAATTAGTGTATATTCGCCATCTCAGAGTTCGTATGGCTTCGTGCCAATGCAAATCTCATTCCTTTAGATGATATCTACCTCCCCTAAACGCTAGTAATGTAGCAATATTTCTGAGACAGCCTGTATATGCAATGACAAAAATTTAAAGGGACTTCGTGGCAGCCACCACTAAAAATATACACCATAGATGTGGACAAAACTTCTGGGAAGTGATTTTCAAATGGAACGCCACAGCTTAGATCAGAAACTTGTTTATATCGTAATTCACATGTTACCGAATTTATATTTAATTTTTTTCGCGAAAATTTCTAATATTTTTAAAAAAGGAGACTCATATCTCTCTCTCTCTATAGTGACTATAGTAGACTGTAAAGACAAGAAAATTAAATCCTGAAATGTTTTCAATTTTTTTTTGTCATACAAACCATAAACAAAATACTTGTATAAGTATTAAAAAAACATTCATATCTTTATCAAACATATTTTTTATACAGGGAAGTAAATACTAATTCGTCCTTTATCTCATACAAATACAGGCCACAACAGGCAAAATGCCCAACGAGGTGGCTGTGAAAAAGATGCCCATAATAAATGTGGATATCATATTTCTAAAATACAGTAACCCTCAATTAAAATGCAATAATTAAAACTATTTATATATACATGATAAAATATAGTACAATGTCCATAAAATATATTAATGGTTGTCTTATCTAAGTATGGATAGCTTCTCGATTTACCGCAACATGTTTATCGTATTTCTTTTAAACGTGTCAATTGTGTTAGACTCTACTATTCCATTTATTAACGACTCTATTAAAGATAAATTCCCTGCGAAACCACAACCTAGAATTGTCCCTTACCAATCGATACTGGTTTCCCTTTGTCAGAGCAGTCGATTGACGGAGTATTAATAATTCATGGCCTATTCATCCCGTTAAAAATTTTGAACACTTCGATCATATCCCCTCGGCACACCTGCGTTCTTCCAATGTAGACATCTTCAAACAATGAAGTCTCTCTTCATAACTCGAGCCCCGTGTAGCCAACAAGGACACGCGTAGCTCTTCTCTGCCCCCCTTCAGCCAAGTCTATGTCCCTCTGTATATATGGTGTCCAAACCTTACGGCATACTCCAGTGCGGGACGAACTGAGCCTCCGAAAAGCGGAAAAATGACTTTAGGAGAACGCGAAGAGACCGTTTTGAAAATAAACCCGCGCATTCTATTCCATTTTTTGACTACCGCTGAACAATGCTAAGAAAATCTAAGCCGCTCGTCAATGAGAATTCCCAAATCTGTAACCCTAGTTGCATCCGGGATATTGACACCATTTAACTCGTAAGTGAAACGTGGGTTGTTCGAACCAAATTGAGCGATTATGCACTTTTCAACGCTAAAAGTCATGCTCCATTCATTTGCCCATGTTGCAATACTGTTTGTAGAATTGTCCTATCCCTGTTCCTTTGATTCCCGACTATCCCCATTAGCTTCACGTCATCTGCGAATTTGCTAACAATTCCATCGATACCCTGATCGAGTTTATCGATAAAGAGTGAAACAGTATGGGACCAAAAACAATTCCTTGAGAAACTGCACTTTTGATGCCTGTCCAATCAGAGAATTCCCCGTTCACCATAACCCGTTGTGACCTATCTCCTAGCCTATCTCCTAATCCAATTCAGTAGTTTCCAATCCTAATCTCGGGTAAACGCTACAAGAGTTTACCATTAACATCAACTTTTTGTCGTAAAGGTATTGTTTTAATATTAAAAAAATGCTCAGAAATCCCCCTGTACCAGATTTGAAAGTAATAAATAAAATAAAATAAAAATTGTGTGTGCGTCACAAAATAAATAGTTTAAATTTTAATACGGTACCCCTTTTCCTAACTTCTAATCCCATTCTTTTTAACAGCAATGTTCGCTGAGATATTTTAATTAAAAAGTCGGAAAAGGTGAAAAAGAAAAGATAGTGAGCCTATGCGTTTGTTTATGCTGTTTTTTCCGCCACCATTTCTCAGATTTTTGAATTCAAAAATCTCAGCAAATTGAGCTATCAAAACAAAATATCTCACTTGAAAATGTGTGATTTTTTTTGTTAGTTAGAAGACAGGGGACCGTGTAAAAATTTAGATTTTCTAATTTTATGACGCACACTGTACTTACTCTCTTGAAGCTGGTGCAGAGTGATTTCAGGACAGATTTTGAGGATTTATTAAATTAAAACCGTTGCTCTACGACGAACGGTTGATGACATAAAGGCCGCATTAGGACATACTGGACACGCAGTATAGAAAGATATAAACCAGCAGTATATAAATAAGGAAATTTAAATTTAAGATATTATATAAAAAAAAAAACGTGTTCCAAATTAAAGGCATCATCAAATCAAAACAAACGCATTTGAAAATTTCAGAGAATTGTCATCTGAATTTGCGACAGTTTTTAGTTTGGCAAACATCTTGTAAATCTCGGAATGTGTTGCAAAATTTAGATTTGCATTTGTAGAAGTTCCAGAAACGTGCTATCATCGCTGAATACGAACTCGAGAGAATTCTCATTCCGTTGCTTCGAGCTTGATGTTTACACGATAAATGTACATCATGTCATTTTAATGAATACGACACGCGTGGCAAAATACTTCAAAGTAGCACTCGTCTAACAAATTGACTTGGATGGCTTAAAACAAAAGGATAATAATAAGGTAATTTATATTAAACATCGTACAAACCATTCTGGCGATTACTGTACCGGAAACCAGTTTAGGTTAACGCTTGACAAACTATGAGTAACGTCGATGAGGATAACGTTCTTGTCATCTAATCATCTAATTAAAAATAAATGCATCATACTCGGAAAAGTAGACTCTTATACGTATGGAAACGCGAAAAGCCCTAAATCACTCATTGTTAAGTGTATAAATTCCACAGCAGTACGTCAGAAATAGTATATATGTATTTCCAGGAAACAAAGTTCCGGTTAAGCCGTTTTCCTCTTTGTTAATTAGAAAAAGAACGATACGTAATTTGATGAAAGATATTTTTATTTCATGGCTATTGTACGGTCTTTTTAAAGACATCATGGAAGTGTACATGAAAAAAGAATTAGATTACACTAAAGAATACTTAATAAAACCAAACAAAAAGATTCTAAGATGTCTCACGCTTTGATCATTTATCTTCATAAAAAAAAAAGGATACGAGATCATATAATTCTTTCAAAATCTTAGAATCTTGCAATTGCCGGAAGGTTTTTAAGACTCAACTCTCTCAAAAGCAGTACTTTATTCGCATGAGATATTTACGAGAAAATATGTACGCAATGAATAAAAATGTAGAAATTTTCACTTTTCTTTAAAGCTCCGTCTCCTCTATAAAGCATTGTGTCGCTGTGGGCAAAATTTGATCTTTAATCATTGTATGTAAAAAAAGCTGATGTTCAATCTTGCGAGTTTTATGTACGAATGTGATATCCTTGAGGCTCTTCTAATTCTAGATTGCCGCATAAGATTTCCAGAGATTTGCTATACTTAAACTGAACAGTATATAATGACAGTTTTTAGCTTACCTGAGATCGCAAAGTGTCAAGGTTGTCTCGAAATAATGAAGTATGTCCCTCGAAATGCCTTGAGTGAAATCAGGTAAGTTTGGTTAAAAAAGGCTTGACTTGTTCTTTGAATATAAAAGGAGATTAAAAAATCGTGAATAAAGATTTCGTGGTGGAATTTTAAAATATACCGGATGTTTTACGGCTTGAATTTTTACGCTTCGAAGAAAATTTTATAAAGTTTGTGGAATATTTAAAGTTTTCGAAGAGTTCCGCTTTCTGAATTATAAACTAAGTTGTGTTTGTTACCTTCTTAATGACGGTTGGAAATTTTCATCTGCAACGCAGACTCGATTTTATAGCTTTCTAATAAAACTTTTTAATCACTAGTGATAGTGTCGATCGAATAGTAATTTCTAACCACGTTGAATATTAAGGTCGAGAAAGTTGAATGTAGTTTAGTCTCTCACCAATTGATATTCTCAAGAAAAATTCAAGAAAATAGCTCTACAGGAAAGCACAGAAATTTACTGGAAATCTATTTATAGTTTATTCTTTTCGCGATCCAAAGCGAATTTCCGTTCAAATGGAAATGCCCCGAAGAGATCGCATGAGACTTGAATAAAGTTTACGCAAGAAGCTAGCAATTTCCGATTTTCTTAGTAATTGTAACACCTACGGGTCGAGTGCTCTATCAGATCCTTGAGACGCTTTGCCTGAATGGCGAATTTGCATAAGCAATACTGTTTGTTACTTAACGATAATCTCAAAATCGAAAACTCGAACTTTCTGACCTCGATTTATATATTCTAGGTTTATATTAAGTCCGCAAATCTCTTCAGCCTCCTGCTATATTCATCGTATTCTTTAATCCCGGTAGAGAAATTTAGAGGTAAATAATGCTTCTTTCCAAACATTTTGCTGCCAAGACTTCTGAGCTGAAAATCAATAAAATACAGAACGTAAATTTTTTAAATTTTCATTTAACTTCAGAATCCCTCAGTAACCAATCTTATTTTCAGTTCTGAGAACATTGCGTCAGTTCAGATTTCAGGCGAATAAAAAACTGGTAAATATAGAGGAATATTACAATTGCAATGTAAGGTTATCGGAACAAGAAAATAGTTAGTTCTGTTCAAAATAAATGGAAACAGTCTTTGCCTTTGTTGAAACTGTGATTTGTATCCTCAAGTTTTGTGTATCTTCGTATTTTTTTGCGAAATATAGTTAACAAAACAGCGGTATCCTTTAGTGCCGATTACATACATACCGCGGCGTCTTAATTGTAGCTTATTTTTTTCAGGGGTTGGAATAGACATAAATATATGAAAAAATAATTTGAAAAATATAATTTTTTTAAAAATTCATGGCTTTCCACCCCAGTAAAAAAATAAGCATTTTTTTCCAAAAAAAACACAAAAAATACGTGAACAAAAATCTGTTTCATTCTTTAAGATTTCATTATTAATAAATAAAATTCTTGCATCTCGAATTATACGATGATGTTTTTTTTCAAAGTTGTGAAATTGGCATCTGCGGATTATACGCAGGCAATTACAGTAGCTAATAATGGCAAAAAAACCTTTAAAATCAATGAGACAACCACCGAAGCGTCTTAACCTTTACGATTTTTGAATATTATGAAAATTTCGTTCGTTTAAGCATTGAATTTCTGAAAAGATACATTCACTTATATTACAGTATATTTCCATTTAATATAATGTATTTAACATTCCAGCTTGGCAGAGTCTCTGTGCTGTCAGTCGCGACTTAATCAGATGCAACCACTACGAGATTTTAATTAATTGATCGACGAAGCTCTTAAAATAAAATCCATATATTTTTGTGCCCTAAATTATATTAAAGAAATATTACAATGAAATTGACTGTCATCGATCATTATATCATTATCAACTTCTAATATTATGTACTGAAGTATAGGGTGTGCATAATTGAAGTTCTTTTTCCTGAGCTGTCTACAGCTTTAACAATTAATCGGAGAATTATGAAATTTCAGGAATGCCTTAATGAAATGATGGGAAAATTTTTGAGGTCTTTCAAAAACTAAGTCTCTGCTCAGCTTTTAGTGCGAGATCACTGTTTTTGTAAAAAAAGTTTTATCAGCAAAGCACGTTCTTGTAACCTCAGCGTCATGTACAAGTATAAGAACCTCCTAAATGTTACCAAGAGGCATTGATTATACTCTTTAATGAAGAAATGGGAATGAAAATGAGGGGTTGTGTTGGAGATGTTTAGGTACTATGTCATGAACCTTGATTAGTTTAGTTACATGTTTTAAAAAAATTAGCCTGTGCTCACTTTGATATGCATAGGAATATTCAGTAGTGAACGCCGAAACTGATTTTTTTTTGCTTTTAATTCCTTTTGCAAGCTTCCATTAAAACATTCTCAACGATATGTAGCATTCTGATGAATATTTTACGGCTGTATAAAGCTCAGAATTGGAGAATTTCAACTATGCACACCCTGCATTTTCAAGTATTCTGTTGGGGGCAGCAATTGTAAACGACATTTACCTCGATAAAACTAAAAAATCATAGTGAGTACGACATGAAATGATACTGCAATGCAGAACCCTGCCTAGGAAACTTATTTCACGAGAAACCAAACTCTTCTATTTAATTCTGAAGTTCTTATAACTCATGGGAATTAAATCTAAAGTTCAGCCAAAGTACTTGATCCTCAAAAGAGTGTTCAAAAACGAGATGTATTTTCATTATATTAATCGAAAGTTTCTTTCAGTTCAACGCTTAAAGCTACTCCAAGGAGTTTTCACGATCCGAAAATTTTGACTTCCCGTCAAAGTTCTGACAAACTTCGCCATATAATTGAGATAAAATAGCATGAATACTTTTCAAAAGTTGAATAGCTTCTGTTTCCATGTTTAGGAAATCGATATTTTAATTCCTCCGTGAAATATTAATCACAATATATTTCGCATTCTATTCCATTTTCAAATATCCTCTGCTGAAAGTGATAATTATATAATATACTGGGTTCCTCTCTTATCGCGTTGTCCAATAGCTAATTCCTTATATAGTTTTAAGTTGATCTCTAATTAAAAATTATTTTCAAGTTACCATAGTCATAGGAGCCGTTTAGATCTAAAAAAGTTATTTTTGAAAAGGTTTGAAATTAAACTTTTATACGGTCGTGTAAGTAAAATTTAGTTCAATTTATTTTTCTTTTTTTGTAATTTACTTTACTTATTTTTGTAATTTATTTTATTCATTTTTTCGTAATTTATTTATTTCTATATTTTATTTTTATAATTCATTGATCAGCAGCATCTTAACAACTCCTGACGCATACCATGTATTGAAATTTGAAAAAAAATAATATCGATTATTGATATAAACTTTTGTGCGGCCCCTTGAAAATTGCTCAGAATGATGCATTTTCAGAAGAGAAAACTGCCCAAAAACCATAAAATTGAATATTCTATGTTTCGTCGTAAAAGAATTGATATTTTTCGTTCAATATTAAAGTATACATGGTGTGAAAAGGGAGTGTGTAAATATTTAAATTTATAACTTTTTAAACAATAATCGATTTTTTTATTTAAATGGCTTTTAAAATAATGTGTGATAATATCGAAAATATCTTTTGTGCTTGTAAGTTACCTCTAATGGTATAGGAATGAGCTATTGGAGAACGATGTTTTTAAATACTAGTTGACGTCATGTTATATACAAATAAGTAAAAAATGCACATACACAATATGAAGAACTGAAGCGCAGTCTTTTCGAATGTTGGTAAAAATTTTATTTATGAACATCTCATTACATTTTTGTAATTGAAAGCATATTTGATGACAGAAATGAGAAACAAAGAAGAAAGACAGCGAGAGTTTATATATATTGAAAACAATGACAACAAATACTCATAAAAAAAATTGCAAATGCAAAATAATTTCGGAATATATCGACACACAGAACTCAGATAGCGTGAATGGCGGTCGGTGAAGTGGCTACAGGAAGGCCGTCGCACCCACGAGATACATAATAATTTTCAATTAGTAACTCTTTGGGTATACACACAAAATGTACTTCTTTCTCATTAGAGTGATTTATGAGTTTTTGACTTGACGAATGACATCGCATTTTGAAACAGACAATGAAGCGTCATTTGCTTTAATAAATTGGGGAAACACTTCTGTTGTTGTGGAGAAGTTACAAGCTGATTCTTGACACAATGATATAGGTTAGTTCTTTTTTTTTTTTCAAATTTTATTCAGTAAAAAGTGAAAAAAATATCATGCTTTTCAGGAAAGTAAATAAAAAATTAAAAGTGGCGTGATATTTTCTTAAGTGATATATCATTCTTTTTGTTCGTATGCCGTTGGTGATTTTATCATCATTTGTCTATTTCAATTAATGTAATTTATAGAATAGTAGACGTCACATAACTTGGCTTGAGGGTAGGCTAAAAATCCCGGCCTAGGCCTTGACTCTCAAATCTGTTTTCGAGAAAGTACGACAGAATAATAAAAATTAAATAGAATTTTTGTATTGGAATTTTTCTTCCGTTTTCGTGTTGAAACAAAGTGTATTTTTTGTGTGGATAGTTTATAGATGTACAGAAAATTACTTTATTAAGCAAGCGTAACGTCGATTTTACTGGTGTACTAGTACATCATTGCACGTTACCTATTCTAGAGTTATAGGTTGAGGAAGGGTCGAGGTATTAGGCGCAAGCAACTCCCAGTTAATTAAATACGACATAAATCTCATGATCAAAATTTTCTTACAATACAATCATGTTTTTAAACTGATACAAGATCATGGAAAATAAATTACCTGTTAACGTTATTTATGCTTATTTGCTAAAATTAAATATCTTATCGTACATTTTGGTTTGAACTCTAATAGAAACTTTGAGGAGATATAGAGAGCATCTATATATTCTCACGTTGGAAAGCATGATTGGTGGTTGAGACACAGAACTTTTATTCTGTGGAAGACCTTCAAACTAGGGTGCACAAAACCAGGGATATCATATGGTAAGGGTTGATTCACCGGAGTCGGTACCAGCTGACGTCATTGCTCTGACAGAAGTGAGTAATTTTGCCTGTTGTGGCCTTGTATTTGTATTTGTTAGTTTGCAATCTCTGTACTGCCCTTTTTAGTGGATCTTTCCAAAAGTAAGGTAACTTTTTGATTACTGTCATTAGTATCTGCATATTCATTGGTTTGCTTCTTCAACATTTTAAACATCTACAATAAGAAATATAGGTATTTTGAATATTTTCCGCAAAGAATATTTTTCTCGGATTCATTTAAGTTGAATTACGTACGTTATTTCAATTTTATTCAAGTGATATATAAAAGCCAATTCGATACAGATAATTTCAATTTTTTTATAAGGTTTTTGATAGTATTTGATTATATTTGTGGTTTCATTTGAAATAGGTGTGATTTATAAAAACGTTGACTTCGTTTTTACAAATACAACTGCAACATAAAAACATGGGAGGGGAAAAATATAAGTATTAATATAAATGTTTGAAGTTATTTTATTATTTTCTTTATGGAGTGCTGATATCAAAAGGCTTTTGTTACTTTTTCCCAGCTAATTCTCTCGAATATTTATGTGTTTATTTTTCACTGAGCTAACTTCCAACACATTACCTTGCATCCGCGTCTGGGCAGAAACTGGTGTACCTGTCGTGTTCTATATATTGATATCATTCTGGATCTTCGGAAACACATTTTGTGGGCTCTAGTCGGCCCATGCGTTAAGATGGATAAGCAAATCACAAAACTCACATTTGCTTGTTTATCACTGATTAACATGAGGATCCCCAGAAAATGAATACCACACGAGCACGCATACCACTGACACGAAACAAGACTACGAGCGAGAAATTACTCGTTTAAAACCGTAAAATAAGCGACTAAAATGTAAAATAAGCCACATAAATAGCACGTGTATGATGCCCTCAGCTAAAAGGTATCAGAGCAGTGACCTCACATATCAGCACCGAGACCACGCCCACTGAGCCAAGGCAGCAAGCGCGAATCCAAAGAACTGAAACAGCCCTTACTGAATAGCCTTGGCACGAAACACTAGATGCCTCTGAAATGGACTAAGTTGCCAAAATCACCATCGCCAATATCAGCAGTGTAGATGACACATGCAATCCTGTAGATATCACCAGTGGTGACGGTTGTTTTGTTACGAGGTCCTTCAGATTTTCAGAATTTTAATGAGTATTTAATACATCGTATGACGGTCTCTAAAGCTAGATCCACACTCATGTTCAATCTGGCCAAATAGTTATTTGAAACTATTTGTCTCTATATATTTTTTGCCTCCCTCTACTACAATAAAGCACCAGCACATTGGCTGACTACACACTGGCCTAGCCTGGACCAATAATCCTTGAATAATATTTGTTTCGAGAACACTCTTCGTGTTGTAACTGTTGATGTTCTTCGACAAATGTGTCGCCTGATGGATTTGGAGATCGGGAAGGAATGCGACTCTCCTTTTACTTGGATTGGGGCTACTACTTTGCCACACACCATCTCCGGTCATATCGACATACAAAAATTTATTACCGATAGAGTTGGGTGGGAAAAGAAGTTGCCATAGTGGTCACCTAAGGTTCGTCGGGAAAGAGCTTGTTACTTCTGTTCTTTCTCCAGGATCGAACCCGCGGACCAGACGGAAACCTTGATGGTGGTGGATGAGCATCTCACCAAGGTGCCAGTCGGGCGATTAGGTTGGGAGCTGGAAGGACCTGGTCATTCTCTTCGACCAGTCTCCCAATACCTTCCAGCCCACAACATTTGACGAACATTGCCAATGGTGAAGCGGTAACATTGCTCGCCCATGGCCAATTTCGGAACGTATCAGGCCTGGCTGGACACCAGTGAGTTCTTGGCTTCACAGAAAGAAAGGAAGCCTCGATCGCCCATCTGGATGTTTGGAGAACCTAGCCTTAATACTTTCATGGGACGTTTCCAGTCATGCTTTTATACTTGAATATGGTTAATTTTGATGTTATCTATATCTATCCTCAAAATTTCTTCGTTGAATTTTGAACCATAGATATTATAAATTTACCAAATAGACTTTGTAAAAATCTAAAAATATATGGCGTATTTACTAAGCATCGCCATAACCAATTTATAAATAAAACCTCAGACACGTGTAGCAAGGAATCTCCGTCAAATCCGTACTCCGTAACTGCTAAATTGAACCCGTAAGAATTCCGTTTTTTGGTGGGATAGTTAAGCTCTGCCCATTGATCTTGTGATAATTGTTCATGAATATGTGATGCCAAATTATTGAAAATTTGATGCGATATAGTCATTTTACCTGTTTAATAATTTAACTGAAATAGAATTGAATATTGTGCGTGCTTTTTGAGCTTTAGCGTTTTACTCAAATTACAATCAATGGAGTACTTGCACGTCAAAAACTAGAAAGAATTCTGGCATGACGCCACGACCAGCAGTGACTAGAGCGAAACGGAACAATTTTATCATTCAAATGACTGTATTGATGTGATAAACATCGAGAGGAGGGTCTGTTGAAACTGTTTCGCCAAGTTTCGCATCCATGCACGTGATTAGAGAGAAATTATAATGAGCGATTTTAACTTTGTGCCTTGCATGCACGGCAACCGAGAATCTGGCGCATAAATTTCCAATTCATTAGGACTGGTTTCGAATTCTGATAAGGGATACGGAATAAGCTTTATAGACTGCATTTCCTGGTAGTATAGTCGACACCCGGTTTAGGAACTTAATTCGTTCCAGAAGTCAGTTAGTGAACACAATTGTTCACAAACCGAAATAATTTTCTCCATAGGAATAAATGTAAACTAATTCGTTCCTGGGACTCCAAAGATTTCCAGTGCAAAATTTTACAATAGTGCTTAGAGAAAATAGCGTTGCTTCTACTGTAGATTGTTCAGAGAACATCTGAATTCTCTTCTGTGTGTGTGTAGCTTTTTTTTTTTTGAGATCTTTTATTTTTTCTCTCTCTCTTTTTAATGTGATAATCACATATTCCCAAGAGATCTTTACAATCTGTCCAGGGTAATTTGTTAATAAACATCCATGCCCGAACCGGGATTCGAACCCAGACTTGCACAGTCAGAGACTAGTTCCCTAACCACTCGACTGCCAGGCGGCTTTTTTCTTATGATTTACAATTAATTCTTGATTCTAGCACGAAACATAGTTAATCGGTTTTTACTGTTGACATGCAATCTCCTTTGGCCCGAGAGACAATCACAAACAATTCCAATCGTACTTGCGTAACTGCTTATATCCTATACAGGGCAGAACCGGGCAAAGTTTAGTTTCGTTAATATCATCTATAATCTCAATGTCAAAGCTCTTGAAATTTCGGCCTGCCAACCAATCTGGCCACAATTCCTCTCAAATCAAATCCATGGTTCTGTAAGTCACTTGCTGCCAAGCCTTATCAATAAAAACTATGAACAATGTAGAATATTAAATGCTGTTTCCAGAAGTCAGTGAGTGTTCATTCGGCGTCAGAGATTATTGAAAAACATCTCTGAAAAAGTTCTTGGCCTTCCTAAAGTTCGAAATGACCTGCTCTGGGCTGGAGGAGTCATATTTGGAGGAAAGAACTGTAAAAAAAGCCGCCATTTGTGACGAAAGATTTCTTAATTTCTTATATATTTAACGTCTTTGGAATTAGCTTAATTTTTCCCGGCTTGCATGCTCGTAAACGAAAATTTCGTAAGCCGAGACGTTCGTAAACCGAGGGTTGACTATTATATTTTGACAATTTCCGACTCACATGCACCTAAGTATGAGGACTGAAAAAGTTACCGCAGATTTCTATCACACGGAGTACGGATTTTTACGGCTGACCATGTTTCATTAAGTAGAAAGCGCGGCATCTCGCCAATTATTGTCAATTTGCGGCCAATAATATCTCGAATTACTCACCAATAACACAATTAAAACAAAAGTAGAATAGTTGGTGTTGGCTTTCACGGCCGGCATCCAAATTGACTAACAAGTGCTGTTTCGCCGTGGTCGTAACCATACAGCGATAAGGTGCCCTTTGTATCAACTTTTCCGACTCGACTTGCTGTTGTTTCTCGCGATTCTCTGGATCGCTCATGCTCACTCGGAATTGGCTGAGAACGGTTCGCAACGGTTACTGCGCCAATTCCCACCAATCGCAAAATAATAACCGTTCTCAGCCAAACCCGAATGAGCATGAGGTATGCATCCAATCGCAGAAAACTGCAGCAACCGTAGCCGAAAAAGTTGACAAGGAGGGTACCTCGTTGGGTTCAATGTATATAATTTTTTTAAAACTGATTTTTATTTTCTAAAAGAAAAGTGGGAAAACGGGAAAGATTTTTAAAATACAGAATGTGTAAACTAAATACGGACGTCCGGTAACACTATGTTAATGTGTATGCTAGTGATGAAACATTAAAATAAACTCCCAACGTGCAAATTTTTAGCTCATTATACCATATTCAAATTATAAGTCACCTTTTTTAGGCAATAGATCAAGCATGATGCGACAACTGATATACATGAATATAAATTAATATAATTTCCCCTTAGTGAAATAAGCCGGTGCATGTTGATTATTAAAAAGAAATGTAACGAGAACATTAAATAAAAGGAACATAGACCTTACTCAAATGTTTTTCTTGGAAGTTGTATCGGTTTTTTTTTTGTTTGGCAGAGTTGACATATCGACATGATGCCAGAAAAATCTGATTCAGATGTATACTTTTTCTGTACAGAACATTTTTGTTTAGTGTTGAATTTGATTTTTTGGTGTATTATTATTATTATTTTTCTTTAACGATATCTTCTGTGGCTATTATCAGAGCCTTTTATTGTTTTGGAGGTGACCAAAGAAATGCTCAAATAGCTGACAGATCATGGTAAGATAACAGTATCAGTGGGGTCAGCCATAGCAACAACCATATCGATTCATTCTGTCTTGCTCCTGAAAAGAAAAAAGTGATAAGCGTTTTTATATTTTATTTTATTTTTTTAACACAGAAATAACTTGTGTAAAACATTTATTGTAAAGGCACCAAAGAACACTTTCTTTACTATGTTAGTTTTGGGCTTAATCCTTAGAAATTGGGTAGCGAGAAATTCTCCCTTCGGTTCATTTTACCGATAATGGCCGAACGAATCCAAATGTTATTGGAGAATTTCGGATATATATATATATATAGTCACATCTGTTAAATAAACGTAAAATGGGTCTTAAAATTGGAAATCGTACTTATAGAGCGTTCATCATTATTTTATTTATTTATTATTATCCAGTATTTTCAAATCGAAAACGTAATGATGCGAGAAAATGATTTGGACGTACTTTTGAGGATTAAAATTTTAATCAATATTATTCACGAACTCTTGTGAATTCATCATAATTATGAAATGGTTGTCGTTACCGTTGAAATTATAATTGGATGTGAAATGATTGAAATGAAGGTTGAATGAATATAACGGCGGCATAAAATCTGCTTTATGTAAATGTGTGTTTCAGCAAGAATATTCTCAAGATAAACCTCGGGGAATTATGGCTGAGCGCACGCCGGTTAGACACGACTAGACAAGACAGTTTTAGACAAGCTTAGTCATTGTTGATCCCAATGATTTGTGCGGCGCAATGTTCAACGATTAGTCACACAAATTGAAACGCTGCGTCATATAAACCAATGTAACCAAAAATGATTAAGCTTGTCTGAAGCTGTCTTGTCTAACCAACACCACCTATAGAAGATAGCCTCCGCACGAAGTCTATGACTTCACTGGAGAAGGCCATGTCACCTATAGCCATTGGATAAACCAGGCCAACAGATGTGCCACCTTTACCCTTTTTTGTAGTGTATCCAATGGCTATAGGTGAGATGGCCTTCTTCAGTGACGTCACGAGCTTCGTGCGGAGGCCTTCTTCTATAGGTGGTGTTTGTCTGACCGGTGTGCTCCCAGCCTTACGCTAATTTCACTCTCCCCGTAAAAAATTCAACTTTCTGAATTTCATGAACTGCAATCGCATGTTTGTCGAATGAGCTACATTTTTTGAAATAAACGTGTATACGGGGTATTCAGAAAAACACTGAAAATACTGAAAGGGCAATTAAGACATACGATAACAATCCAAAATTACGTAGGAACATATGTGTGCAAACGCCACCCGGAAAAGCTACAGGAGTTGTTGCGTCACACACTTTGAAAACAATTTCGAACTCAGCAAGCATGAAGTGAAAATTCTGACAACATAAATACGTTAGGGACACACATGCATTCAGAACACACATTCTTGCATGTACCAATCCTTTAGAAATTCCGCGTGGGCTGCACGCTTGCTGCTACTACTACTACTTTACCGTACATGCACCTCGTACACATTATTCTGAGGAATTTCTAACGAATCGGTGCATGCATGAATGTGTGTTCTGAGTGTATGTGTGGTCCTAACGTATTTATGTTGTCAGAATTGTGACTTCATGCTTGCTGAGTTCGGAATTTGTTTTCAAAGTGTGTGGCGCAACAACTCCTGTAGCTTTTCCGGGAGGTGTTTGCGCACCTATATGCCTGTGTGATTTTGGATTGTTGTCATATGCCTGAATTGCTCTTTCAGTATGGAGATGGTTTTCTGAATCACCCTATATAAATTAGGGCTGGGAGTCTATCCAAATTTTTAACTGGTGAATCAAAAAATTGTATTTTTGATTGATAAATTGAATTTTAATCGATTATTTTCAAATGCTAAACCATTTATTAAAAACGTAGTATTGGTAACTATACAATAACAACATCTACGGCCCAGTATATTTGAATATACGTCGCAAATATATAATCAAATTATACCAGTTTATTTTCTCAAGTTTTTTGGTATTATAGAAAATACACGCACACACACATCTTTCAGTGTCAATTCAATACAAAATATAGCTATATAAGTACATCACTTTTTGAGAGCTACTAAAATTTTATGAGTTCAGAGATTTATAAAATCGCACCAAATTGCGGGATTGGAAATAAAATTCAAAGTAACAAATATTAAACTCTGATAAGCAAGATTTTATCTGTTCATAGACAACATTAAAATCAAGGCAAATTGTATATTTTACCCTTAATTAACCATTTTAGCTAATTGAAAAATCCACTCTAATTAAAATGTTGCGTTGATGCGTTGATGCAATATAAATGATGCTAACACAACCCAGTTTCATCTTTTGTAAAAACAAATTTTCGATACCTTTTTCTGAGGGTGAACCACACAGAGCGCATCCTTATTCACTAGGATGTGAACAAATATAAGAATAGAATAAGAAATTGTGAAGCCGTCCGATTAAAGCAATTTAGTACGTCGAACATATTTGTGAAATTATTTAATTTCTTTTCTTGGATCTCGCCTTTTGTTAGAAAACCTTTTTTTTTATGTTAGTGGCTGACTTCGAAACTACTCCCAATCTTCATGCTATTGTTTGTTTTCCTTAGAAAATATGTAAAATAAAAAAACTGTAAGAAAATATTTTATTGTGGGTTTCGCTCCTAAATGGTATTAGGGGCAAACCGATGTTTTGCGAATACAGAAACTGCTTTTCACAGTTGAAAAAACCTGTGACAATTTTTGTCTTGCCTTTTAAAACTCCCCTTAAGCTCAATTTAAAACTGAAATCATTATCAATTTTTGTTGAATCGACACCTATTTCCCCATGTCGAAAAATTTGATCAAAGTATTTATTCAAATACTTTTAAATATGCAACTTATAAAAACTTCAATTTAAAAGACATCTAATCGGTTTCGTCAAGTAAGTCAAGTTGGTTTACAAACTTTTAATGAAATTTTTCATAGAATATTAATCGGATTGATCAGTTCCTTTAACTGAACTAAAATTTTCAACTGAGATTAACAAGTAATGGATTTATTGATTAATCGGACCAGTCCTAATATAAATAGATGAAATATTATCATCGTTTAAATATAAGCGTTAAATATATCGTTTAAATATATACGTTAGCATACAGCGATGATATTGGTTCGGGACATTGACGATGTCCAAGAAAAACAATCTCTTCGGAGATTAAGTAATCCTCAAACTTATAAGGAAAAAATAAAGGGCAAGCCTCCGTGTCAATTCCTCATGTCATACGATAGTTACTCATCACTAGAAGTTACGACATTTGCGCGTTCCATCTTTTAAGATTGTTGCAATTACTGTCACATTTACTGTCGTTACTCGAATCAAAATGACACTCCGGGAAGTATCCCAAAGGCCCCGGAGTTGGACAGCAATTCGAACCGTTGAGTAATAAGCTTCGGATGGAAAGCACTTATCAACTTCGAGTATATATTAGTCCATTAGCAAAAGAGCATTTAAACGAGCGTGTCAAATAGCCTATCGATCGAAAAGTAAACTCTCATGTCCATTCTAAGTTAGTTTACTGGGTCGTTTAAACGCGTTGAAAAAGTCACTAAAAGCCGATTCCACTTGCTTCGAATGCTATAGTAATGTTAAGAAACACTATTGGTTTCAGAAAATTATACGCTTGCTACTGGGCTTCCACAAAACACTGGTAAACATAGCAACACTTGAATAAATATTAAAAGCAATCAACATGTTCAAACATCACACAATCATTCGTATATATTTTCATAACTGTCGTTATTTTCTGGATTTTAGTCAGATCTACGTACATTAATAAGACGAATCTCCACCAAAAGACAGGCAGATGAGCGTATCTCAATAATGCGCCCCTGTCGCACCTCAATGGGTATGCAAGTAACTTTCGTAAATCTGACGCTGCATTCTTGCCCAGTATGATACTTGGCAGGGTGAAATGGGATACATACCCGAGTCGACTGCCAATGAGGTCAGATTCGAGAGAGGAGCCACTCTTTTAATGTCCGTCATGGAGTTTATGCTAAAAATATTAATCTGTAGCCTTTAACCATCAGGTCTTAGCACTGCATAACGGCAATGCCAAGTTGAAACAAACCCTACACGCAAGGGCAACGAATTACCCAACAGTAGGGTAAAACTAACTTGTCTCACGATGGTCAGACAAATGAGCGCATATGATTTATATGTTACTGCCAAAGCCCGAAGTTGGACACTTCGCGGCCAATGTCCGAAATTCAGGGTTTCTCCGGGCTTTGGCCGGCCCATATATATTAGGGTCACATCTTCAGTGGTGTAGATAGTTGCATGTTTTGCTTTGAATGTAAGAGTAGGCCTGGGTTCAAGTCCCGGTGGAGACCAGATAACTTTTATTTTTGAGTTCACCTCTTAATTAAAATCCAGAGATTTTGTGTGTTTGCTTAAACACCATTAGTTTCAGCAAATTATACAGTCGCTATTAGTCTTCCTAAAACTTACTGTACACATACAACACTTAACCCCATGTGGTCCAGAGGTTTTTCTGCACTTTGTTGGAAGAGTTCGTACTTTATAAGGCTTCCTCCCACAATGAAGAAGGCCCTCCATGTCTGTATAGCTGGGATTTTGTATAGTTTTTGTACGAGTTCTCTTGAGAAGCCGAAGGGCTTCTGTCTGTCTTCGCAGGACCTACGTATTATCGCAAAGGGGCCGTTGTAACACGTAAGTACCGATGCGGTCCTATGTCGAGGTAGACTAGGGAGAAAAAGGTTAAACAAACATATTCAAAGCAATCAAGATGTTCAAACATCACACAATCATTCATATATATTTTCGTAACCGTCGGCATTTTCGGAGAATTTTCTGGATTTGAGTCAGATCTGTCAACGGTATTAAGATGAATCTCCACTGACGAACACAACAGATCAACGTATACACACCATTATAACGAGATAGCAAGAATTTTTCCCGACACCAACAGAATGCTCGCAAATGATCTATTTTCCCCCCATTTCTTCATGGCTATGTAAATAAATTTCTGACACGCATTCAAGAACAGCTCCCCCCCCCCCCCAACCCCCCATCGTACATATTTCCAATGTCTAAGAAAAATATTGCTTTTTCGAAGTCATCGTATATGTATCTGCGAAAACTTCACAAGATTTATTCTCTGTATATATACTATGGCGGCAATGTATTTCTTCTTGAATTCATACACTGGCAAAAAAAAATGAGTAAACATTTAAAAAATAAACAGTTTTTGCGCATTTATTTTCTTTTCGAATATAAATTTTCGCGATTTCTCTACTACCATTTACAGAAATGATGAAACATTCCTCTTCGAATTTTTTTATTTATTTTTTGGTGGTGCGGGGGAGGGGGCCCAATGGTGGGCTCCAACACTTCTTGTTTGTTATCCTCTCTCTCGCTCTCATCTTTGGATAACTTCTTTTATTTTTATATACATTTTTTTCCTGTTTTCAAATTCACATAGGAATTCGTACACAAGTTTCCATTCCTCTGACAAATTCCCAGAGAACCAACAAGGCATTTCTAAGTCTACCGCATATTTTTATTTTATATATATATATATATATATATATATATATATATATAGTTTTACCTTGTGATTTCCTTTTTTTCCTATTTCTTGGATTTTTTTATTTCTCGTCGTTGTTATTCGTTTTACGATCAATATAACAGTAGTGGCATTAAATTTTATGTCTTATTTCGTATTTCCTTCTTACAAACATGAATCTATATATATATATCGCTCTTATAGCCACAGAGAGCCGTGGATACATGCACATTCTGAATCGAGTTCACATTTCACTGGAGATAATCCATACACACGTCATCACTTGCGTGACTTGTACAATTTAGGTACGATAGGTATTTTCTGATTTGTTCGGGTGTGGAGGAAGAGATGTTAAAATTTTCGATGGAATGCGTTTAGACTTCTTTTTTTTTTTTTTGGAATATTTTGAATGTTGTATCAATAAAATATCTATGTATACCGAATTATTATTTTTTGTTGAGTGATATAGAAGAGATTTTTGGCAATAGATAAATTTAGGAATTTCATGGCCGGTGATATGAGATCTATATGAGTATTTTCCCGATTTCTTGAGTAGGTTAAAATTGATCTTGAAAAGCAATTTTACTCTGACGGATATTACTGCTAAATTTAATTGTTTTGTCACGTGACTGATATTTGTCACTAAGAATTAATATTTCAGTATGAAGTTTTTTGCATGGATGTAATCATCACAACATCAATTTGAGCGACAATACACAAGATGATCCCCATAGAATTCAATGTTAAAAGTGCCGAGTATTTTTACAAATTTAGTAGTTTCCTATCACGTTAATAATTTCAAAAATTGAATTATACAAATACAACGCCACAACAGGCAAATTGCCCAACGAGGTGGCTGACTTAAGAACATCATGGATCCCCGAGCCATTTTTTGGAGGCCCTACCTACTACTGCTACACCACACATGCACCCCCCACCCCCGGAACCCCCAACGAATCGGTACATGCGGGAATGTGCGTGTACGTGTAGTGAAACCTGACGTGAAGTTTTTTGTGTTTCTCTGTAATGCTTGTTATGTGTAGTGCTGCCGTCTGCCACCAGTTTTTAACTATGAGTGAAGTGTTATGATTGAATGATTTATCGTTGTAGGACTGTCTCTGTGGTGAGACTTTTTAACGGGGAGATCGGCTCGCATTTGCGCCTTGAAGTTGGGAACCACAGAAAACCAACTTCAGCCGACCACCACTGTGGCGCCGGTGGGGTTCGAACCCGGATCCTCGCATCGCGAGTCCGTCACTATAACCACTCGACCACCACAGCGGCAGTTGGAATTGAACCATTAATTTTCGAAATCTCGAGTTTGCTTAGAGAAAAGCAGCGAATAAAACTAAGTATAAAATATTAAGTCCGATCTACTCTTAGAAGTTCGACATACATGCAATAACATTGTGTGATTTTAACTTTTTATTTATATTTTCTTAAGATTGAAAATAAAAATGTACATTCTTGTATTACCTTTTATTATTCAACTGAATCTCCACTTATAGTTTCAGGTTTTTTAAAATTCATAATGTTCGTGAAGAAATTCCGCAACTTTAAGTGAAGCATTTTTTGGCTCAAAAAGCAAACAAATCGCGCGATGTCTTGAACTTCAAAGTTTTTGTTGAAATGTCTAACACCCATCCTGAAGAAAAGAAATGGATTCATTTCTATATTTTTAAAATTCAATTTTTTTCCTTAATTAGCGTCCAAGGAAGTGTTGTTCCCAGACACTTCCCAGAAGTGTCTGGGAAGCCATGTTAGTCACCTTGGAAGCGATTTGTATATCCGTGAAACTTTTTGCTTGAGGAAGAAGATATCACGTCGTCCAAAAAGCCTTATTAAAGTCACGCGAATAGTATGCATGGCGGTATGTTATTGTTTATTGACATTTACGAAAAAAGATCGCTGTTTTAAAAATAAAGCACTTATAAAGCAGCAATTGTATTAAATTCAATTATATCGCCTACGCACGAGATACGGTCACGACCGTAATGATGTTCAACAAAGCCGTCAACGGGGAAAAAGCTCTAGTAACGTAAGATGGCCGTGGTGAGAGAGTCACAGAAAGTGACATAAGTTGAAGTTACGGTTATTTGAATTGATATTTGCATTTTATCCAATATTTTTGTTTTTTTCAGGACCGTAGGGATAGTCAAAGTAGTTCATATGACAGAAGCTAGGAATTCCTAGCAGGTTTCCACTTACTCGTTTGAAATCCTTAATTTTTCAAAGAAAGTTCTCTTCCCACGATTTATACAATGTATAAAGACCCCGATAAAACATACATTGTGTATTCATAAAAAACGATTATCATTTTCTTAAATAATGGAATATACAAGTGAGAATTTTAATTTAATCCGAAGAAAGAGTTCTACGTTTCATCTACAAAATACCTTTCAATTAACCAGTCATCTGGCTACGGCGGGATATGATGTCGTGCTGATTTTCGGTCTAATTATTTCAATTTTAAAACTAATTGGTAATTATTTCAATTATTAAAAGTTTTTGTTGATGGTGATTTAAAAACGCAGTTAAGAACATGATGAAGTCAGTTTCAATGCATTCAAAAAATTTTAATTGGGAAATTATACTTCGTTAGCTTCAAACGTTTTTAAAATTTTAAAAAAGAGAAATAATTAGGGCCAGATGACTTGTTAAGATCACTCCAGTTAGTGCTAATTATACATACTTATCCTTTGAAATAAGATTTCTTCGAATAACTTTGATGCGGACAGTCCGTGTTGAATTTTTTATCAGCCTCTTTTGATATTTAATTCCTACCTTACTTTGAATTTCTAAAATCACTTTGACTCGAGTCTCAATTAGTGTTCACATTAGGATTTGGTAGAAATGCCGTTTGTTTCCTGATTAAAAGCTATAGAAATTTTTTGCACTTGCTCTATTTAATTGAAGACGTGTGAAAACGGAATTCTTTGAAATTTGAGCAACGCGTGTAGAAATGCAAATAGTAGAGCAATGTATACCACTCGGCTTTTTGACTAGAAATGAAACTTTAGCTATGTGACATAGGCATGCGTCACCTAAAATAACGACCGGTAATTTTCTCGGAAACTTGAGATGGATAAAAAATGTGATCTGAGCACACGATGGATGAAAGAGAAAACTTTCTTTGCGATCAGGCTCTCGAAATTGCTGTCGATCCTCTCGGAAAGGTGAAGGAAAAGCATTAAAAATCATCTGCCAGAGAAAATCGAAAATCCTTCAACCTTTCCTCCTAACAGCGTGCAGCTACTGCTCGTGTTATCTGTGGATCCCTTATGGCGTCATCACCTCTCGGTGTCATCACGCTCACGAGTCGCGAACCTTAATCCACACAAAAATTTTATCATTTCGTTTTTTTTTTATATGCAAGTTATCGATTAGAAGTTAATTATAAAATATATGAATATCGAAAAAAGAAACCGTTCAGATAAGTCAGGATGCACCTAATCGAATTTTACATTCCAAAAGAGTATGTGTAATTATTTTTACTGTGAAGATTATTTTGATATCCCTTAGGGTCACATGGGGGGAATGAATGTGGGGATGGCAAAATCATCTTGTCCTAATAATTAGCAAGCGGTCTTCCCTAAGGGGTGTTTTAGAAAGGACTTCCTAATTTTGAAATGACATAACTTGGAAACCGTGATCGATAGAAAGATAAGACAAGTGGTATGTTTGATGGGCACGCCGGTTTTAAATATGGTTTTCAAATACACCGGTTTACAAAATTATTTATAATTTTAACTAATAGATGTGGCCACGGCCAGTTGTTTTATTCCACGACTTCTTTTTGTGGAGTCATTTGAATATCTTTGTTCATAGCAAGAGTTCTGAAACGCAATGCCATCTTTGGCAGTTCATCTGTCTAAGGCCGGGATTACACTATAAAAGTTTGATAAAAGTTATTTTACAAAACCTGAAAAATGCAACCAATTAGCGCATTGATTACATTCGAGTGAATGTAACCAATAGGCTTGTTGGTTTTTTTTCAAGTTTTGTAAAATATCTTCTATCAAATTTTTATAGTGTAATCCTGGCCTTAGGTATTCATTTTAGAGAGACATTGCAAGGAAGTGTGTGGATTTATACACCACTATTATTCACTTTTGTCATGTCATTTCTAGGCAAAGAGACCATTTTGAATCCATCGTAATGTGGTTTGACCTATGCTTGTGGAAGACAATATTATTTACTGTTTGAAGGGCATTGCATCGAGACTGTTGCGCAATCTGTAAGCTAAAGTTGTTGATAATTTCACAAACCGCCGTATTTGAAATTCTAGGTCTGCCCATTGAACGACCACACACGTTTCATTTTTCTATCCATCAATGTTTTTAAGTTATGTTATTTGAAATTTAGGGAAACGTTTTTAAATCACCCTGTGTATTATGTATGTCTCAATTATGGCATCTGAATTAATCCAAGAATGAAATGACATTTTTACTTTTTCTGAATCTACTGTTGCTTGAAGTAAAATGGAATATGTGCAGAGATATCGATACCAAATTGTAAACACCCTTACCGATAGTTCACATAAGCGTTTTATAAAATGAACTTCTATCTTGTACAGTACCATAATTTTCGTGTAATATGCCAAATATCCGATATTTCTCATCAATACTTCTTTAGATACTTTATTTGTAAATTATTGAAGCTGTTATTACGGTACCAGTTACAAATCGATTCTTATAAAATTCCCTAGAAATCATGGGGCACTCATCCCCTTAGGTAGCAAAGTGGTTGAATACTTTATATATGTATGACAAATAGGCTTGAAAGCAAGCATCAAGAGATTTTACACGGTGTTCTTCACGAAAACAATGATATGTAACTGAAAATACTTAAGAATCTGGACTGGCTCTGCTCAAATATTTATCATCGCTTAATATTTTATTTTTTGAAAACGCATTCGACAAGTAGACATTAATAAAAACGTGATACCTAGGTGTTTAACTTTAGTGATAGGAAGTCCATTCACTACTAATATTATCATACCGGTGTTTATTCGCGACTGTTCGGTACCTCACAAAGTTTTATGGACACGTTGTTTATTTAGACCTTTTCGAAGTATCCATTCTGGATGGCCCCATAACTTCTAGATTTACTAGGACTGCCTGCCCCACAGTTAAGGCTCAACAGCAAATAAACTGCACGCTTTACTGTATACTTTATGTGCGTATCCCTTCCATTCGAGGAGCGTTGCGCCAAAGTAATAACTTATCGGCGTGTGTAACGCTACGATCTAGGAGCAGATGTCCGTCCTTTAACGCAGAATTTTATGCGTTCCCGGTTAGACACGAACCTTCCCAAGTACCACCCAGATTGGATGCTCGTGCTCAAGCGTTTAGCCGCTATAAGTAAAGACTGCCGTGGAATACGTACAACGGGAAGGGGGCCGAAAGCAAAAATATCAGAAATTTAATATTTTTTCTCCGACGTTTATTTGAAAAAAAAAAATATATATATTTAAAGAAAGATTTAAGATATTTCTTTTCGTGATGCATCAACATTGTAATTTTAGATGACATTTCGATTTTCTATTCGTACAGATGACGAACTTTGATGTCAGGGGAAAAACCTTAAACGTTCTATTGATGTCACAACATTTTTTTTTTTTTTTTTGTTACCGTAAAAGAAATTTGTTTTACGATTCCTGTTTTTCTCTCAAATTGAAAGCCGGGATAAATATCTTCATTTATTTCATTTTTTATTGAATTCTATTTTTCTCCGGGTTCTTATGGAAGTTACATGGCAGCAACTTCCTTTGAAACGCTCAGTCTTTAGTGCACCGTGATTTTGAGCGAAAAAACACAACTACGAGTTTCCATTTTATCAATATTTTATAGAGAAAAAAAAAAACCTATTAATAGTTTCGTTACTTCCGATCACGCGAAAAACATCGATTGGTCTGTTGAGTTTCTTTTTAGTCTCTTTATTTCTTAAAATCTATTATCTTTTGAACCTAAATACAGAGTCAAATGTTAGTTTAAGGGTTAATTCTTAAAACCTAATTTTCAAAATGAGTTCAAATAATATTTAATTTGATTGCAAACAAAATTTTAAAAATTTCGTGTCAATCGGTTAATTTGTTCTTTCATATAATAAAAGAAAGAAATAATGAATTATAGTGTAAACGTATACTAGAAAATCCATTTTGGACGCGATTTTCTCAGATTGCAGTTTTCGAGCTCATCCGTAAGATTTAAAAAATCTGCTGCCCGAAATCTTCTGCAGAAATGTTTATTCAACACGTGCTAGTACAATAGACCTCGGATTTAGCAACTGATTAATGGGAAGTATTTTTTTTTAAATGTTGAATTTTTAGATTTTTGAAATATATATTTCGAAACTTTGAAAGTTTATAAAACTCTAACGAATGGTCAGATATCCAAGTTCGAGGTACATTTTACTAACCTAACACATGTCGAATAAACATTTCCGCAAAGCTTCAGAATTTTTGGTGAAGCAGTTTTTTTAATCATACGGATGAATTTAAAAACATCAATCTCAGAAAACCACGTTCAAAGTGTTTTTCTTGTATACATTTGCACTATAATTCATTAATTCTTTATTTTATTTTGAAAAAAACAAATTAACAGATTCACACGAAGTATTTGGTATTTTATTTGCAATTGAATGAAACATTTTTCTGAAGTCATTTTTGAAAATTCGACTTTAAAGGTTGTGGCATACGTTAAGTGTGAAATGGAATACAGTTTTTTCCATTTCAGAAGTTTTTATAAGGGAAGATAAAAAAAATTTTATGCTTATTACTGTCACATCATTCAGGATGATCTACTTTTTCTATGGCTTTTTTTAAAGGAATTTCAAAAATAATAACTCGTATTTCTCCATATACATTTATATGAAAATATTGAGATATTAAAACCCTCTAGGGTTTACCCTCATAAGAACGTATTGGAATTTTTTTTTGCTTTACAGAAACGGCTGTAAATTGGTGCTGTTAGCGTATTTTTTATTGAAACAATACATCAACACAGCAATTTAATTAATATTAAAATGGATTTTTCAATACCTAAAATGGTAAACTAAGGGTAAAATGTGTACAGTTAATAAAATGTAGGCGCCGATACTAATTTTTGGTTGCTATGGCAACCCTGGCACCCGGGATTTGTCCAGACCTGACATATATATATAGCCGTATTTTGTACTGAAATGACACTAAAAATGCAACTTCCAGAGTACCAAAATATTGACAAAACAAATCGGTATATTTGTTTTTTTTTGACTGTATATTCAAATATACACTGGTAAAAAGATAGGGTTAAAAACATACATATACTTGATTCTCATTAGAGGAGTAAATTTCTGCTCTAGGCCTTATTTTGATGTGAATACGTCTGTTAAATCATCTGACGATACTGGGAGCATTCGCAGAAAATTGTGTGACGAAATTCTTTAAACGCTCATGTTTCAGGAAGTAAAAAAAGCAATGGTATCGTCAGATGCACATTGCAAAGGCGCATTCAAGGGGATATCTCACTCCGGTTTCAATATCTTTTCCCATCTTGACACCAAACTCGCTGCCTTGATTCGTAGCAAATTTTTTTCCGCTATAGCTCCAGCAGTTCACAACAAAAGTATACGACACTGGTATCGTTTATTAGCTATTCCTAAAACTAAATTAAATACTTACCACGGGATTTAAGGCACAAAAAACATATTCAAGTCTAAACTTTCGGTCTTGTCTATGGCAAAGCTTACCCCATTATTTTTTAAACATAAAACTATACTTTAAATTTGTCAGTAATGAAGTTCCCTATTTCCTTGTATCAAACAAGATGTTATCATACACTTCTGGCATGAAAGTACTTAAATTATTTTATGTTTTTTAAAAAATATCTAAAAAAATCCTACGTTTATGGTAGAGAGAAATTTTAAGGAAAACGAAATATATATATATATTTGGGATTTCATAGAAAACTATATTTAACTTAAGCGATAGAGAACCATCTCACAACGAGTAAGTAACATATAGTTACGTATAGGAAAAAGGGGTATTAGAAGTATTTCCTCTCGCGGTATCAAGCTGAAAATACTAAGGGAATACGAAATGAGGCTTCATTAGGTCAGGTATCGAGACTACTATCTCAGCTCCTACTTATATACTGATATTTATTTTCTCGTCCTGAGTTCTTCAGTGAGGTTTACCTTGAAAATTTTTTACGTAATTATTATAAAAGCAAACAAGTAAACAGAGAATAAGAACTATACACCGCACCGGCAATAATTTCTTTAGTAGCAGCAGCTTGTTGTTGGTGCAATGTGGCCACACATTTCAACACGACTTTCCCTTCCTTGAAAACATCCGGCTTGAGATGGAATCGAAGAACAAGACTTGAACTCTCCAGACTGTCCGGATATACCATTACTACCCTTTCTCCTGGTTCTGATTCCGCCTAGAAATACAGTACAAAGAAATTCTTACACCAAAAGAGTACACTAAAATGAAATTGAGGAATATAGATTTAACACTGCATCCAAAAGAAACGGACCATTAAATATACGAGTCGTCGAAGCACGAAATAAATTCGTAATACACTTGGAATGTTTTTTTTGGCAACGAACTTTTCGTACCATCCGATTGATTGTTTAGTGTTAGTTAACATGTGAAATGAACGCAGTATTCATTTACTTATCCTCAGCGTGAAACAATTTTAATTTTTCGGGAAAGACTCTTACACCTAATAAACAAACGTATTATCAAAAAAAGAGGGATTATCTCTGAGTTTTTAATGAAATTTTTCCAATATTTTCATAAGATAAATTCGATTTTAATACGAAAAAAAACTTATATGAAAATACTGGGTGTTTCACGAAGAGTGTTGAAGTTCCACGAAGAGTTCATACAATTTCTACAGTTGAATTTAAAATTAAAGTAAAATATGAATTCATCAGATAAGAAAAATTTACTCGTGTATAAAAAGAAAATTAAAGGAAATACAAAATTTTAAAGTCTTATTTGGTCCTTAATAGAAAATATGCTTATTAGTAGAATTTGCAACTCTTTTCATTTCCGGAAACAATTGGTCCGTAAAATTTGGATAAAAAGTTGGGGAGATATCAACGATTAAAATTCTGAATTTTCGTTACTTTTTATTCACAAAAATGACGTTTTTGTAAAAGAATATGAACACTATACCCAAAAAATGAAAAAAATAAAAATTTCTATTATTGATACTTCGACAAAATTACACCCAAACTTTGTGAGAAATTTGGATTTGAATGTGTGTTTGGAGTGAATTTCTCCTGGTGTAATAGAAGAAGATAAATTTTACTAGATCTCATGTTTTCGATTAAAGGCTGTATAAAAATATTAAATTTTATATTTCCCCAACTTTTCATCCTACGCAAGTGAAAGTATCATAAATTTATTTTGCTCTTTTTATTGATATCTGCTGATATTTTACTTTAATTTTAGAAAAAAACCCTGAATTTAATTTCGGACATTCTTCATGAAACACACTGCATATACTATTAATAACCAATATATTTGAAATTTCGTTGATACTCAAAGTTTCAATTGGAAAGTCTTATGGTCCATTGGAAGAAGTTTAAAGTAATTGACCGATAATTTTCCACGCTGAATTCCCAGCACGACTCCAATTGTTAGGATAATATCCAAAAGACGCTTGTTTCTTTCGGTCTCTCTCTTTCCTTTTTTTTTATACACGACACTATCCTTAATTCAATGTAGAATTGAAAGTATCTAGAAGAAAATGAGTTCACTCAACTAGAAGACGAACAAAATAGTTACTACATCAAACTGAAACGGAAAGTAGCGGAAGTATACAAGAAAGAGCGCATATAAAAGTCTCCCACAAAGAGATAGACAAGGCTGCTCTCCTAAAAGTTTTGCATGGATGCTTGGGTTCGGTTCTATAAGAATAGGTTTTACAACTTTTCTTGTAAGACGTGTGCGAAAAAGTACGGTAAAAACGTGTTCCGGAGGAAGACAACGAAACAAAAAAAAAGAAGAAGATATAGACATGAAAAAAAAAAACAGGAACTGGTGCAGAGTGATCCGAAATGGTTGCTTCCGGGACAAGGAAAGGATGTGGATGAGATTGTGAATACGAAACTGATAAGTCCTTTGCTGAATTTGAGCAACAAAAATAAACAAATAAATAAAATAGCGTAAGAGGGAAGCTACGGGAATTCAATCGATATTCTTTACCTTTTACATTGGTTTTTAGGAGATTTCAATCTGGTTAATGCCACGGACCTCAGTTAATATCCATGCGTTAATGTTTGTGAAGTGAGTCGAGGCTTGGAAAAATAGGTATTTATTGGAAACTACCATTAATATCCTAGAATAAAAGAGATAAATTAATTAATATCCACCTCGTAAAGCGTATTCATTTTTTTTTTATTCGAGATACGTTACGCTGGCGGATTCACGGCGGCTTATGGGAAATGTTACGCGAATCAGCAGCTTAAAGCTAAAGGAAGATACCGCCTTGTTAAAACTTTGTGTTTGCTTTCAGCAATTAATTTCCTACTCGATGACTTACCACGGTATAACTTTCGGGAGATTAACAATGCAATTTTTTCCCTCCGGGGATTTCTTTTAGAGGTATGGGATACGCAGATGCTGGAAATCTAGTATGAGCATCGCTATGGACTATTTTACCAAACTAGGGAGTTATTTCCGATAACACGCTTTTTCTTGCTGAGATGATTTGCATTAAGATTCTTGTGAGTTTTCGCTGATCATAAACGCAACAACTTCGTTATTTGATTGTTAATTTTCTAGCCTAGAAAAATTATCGTCTTAAGCTAGATTTTGGTTCTTTCATCGAAGCGTGTGGTGAAGCATAGGTTATGCCCTATGGTTTATATTTGATTATTTGCGTAAAATAAAAACATCATGGTATTTTCCTTTTATACGATGACCATCTAAGTATGAGCGCCATCTACATCGCCAATGGGAGGTAACATCTTGCCGTTTCGAGAACATCTCCTCACCGGTTTGAGCTGGTTTCGAACTCACAAAATCGCTGAAAAGTACCACTTTCTTTTCTTAAACCAGTAACTAAATTGACTAAATTATTGACAGTGCACAAGTAGTTCAACTAGAATCTTATGTTCAGCGATGAATATGAATGAAATAGTTATGAAAGGTATTTTAAACGAATAATACGATACGTGGTTTCAGAAGATAAAATGAGAAAGAAAGAGATGAACTCAAGGATTAATGAGAAAATACGAATTGTTCAACAACTATCACCAAACAACGCATTCAAGTTGTCATGGAATACATAAAAAGATAAATGGATTTCAAGTCTCATTAGACGAAAAATAATTGAAAGCGAAAAAATACGAAGCAAATTAAGCAACTTCTTTCGCTCTGTACCAAATGAAAAATAAATACCGTAGCATAAGATTTAGGAAAACCCAAATCGAATGCGAATATAATGAGCAATTATACCAAATTCTTTGTTATAAGCTAGATCAACCAAAGTCTTATGACGTCCTCTTGCTCGAAGAGACAGCTTTTTGTTTCTTATTGCATACATATTTTTGTATGGCATAATACTGCATTTTGAAAGCCATACTTCTTCCAGTAATTTAATAAGAAATGCAGATACTTTTAGAAGAAAAATTGAAGTATGATTAGATTCATTGTCTAATTTACATATCGAAATATTTTTGTAGTTTTTCCTATATTTTCAGAGAAATACTGTAGTAGTCATTAGTAGTAAAATTGTTACAAATAATTGTAAATCTGTAAGAACGATAATTAACGAGGCTTAAATTCCAAATAACACGTAACAAATGTTTCGAACGATTCAAACACGAACACAAAATCTTCATAAAATTTCAATTTCCATCAAAACATTTCCATAATTGATACCTTTAGTTGTAAAATGTTATTTCAAGTACTTTTACAAACCTTCTGTTTAAGGAAGAACCGAAAGCTTCATAAATCTTTGTTTTCATGTATAAAAAAAGACAGGAAATGTTTAATTTGGTTTCCAAATCATACGGATACTCAAGGATCAACATACCCACCATGCAATTTTAATGAGAATCTTGTAGTTTCAAAACCAATAGAACTTTGAAGTATTTTCTGTTTTATTTAGGAGATAGCTCGAAATTAAAAGACACGTTCAAATTAAAAGACATAATGTTGACAGGACTTTAATAACAACATTATTTACGCTGTGAAATTATTAATTCATCTCATTTAAATAAAATAATAAAAAGTTTAAGACAAAAAAGTTTCGCTTCCAATTTTCAAAAGAGAGAAAATCACGGATGCTTCGTTGTTTTTTCTCCACATTGTGTAGCTAAAACTCAAACAGAGCTCCACTTTTAGTGTGATGAAATTTTAAATATCATTATATCGAGTGCTGCAACGTTGACTTAAACTTTGTGATAGTTTTAGCAGAAAGCGAACTATATACTAACCGCAGACTAAATACATATTCAAGATTCTGCAAGTCGTATTAATTAACTCGTTGTTGCTTATTATGCACTCGAATAAAACAACAATGAAGAAAATGTTCTGATCCTCTGAGAAAACTCAAATAGCTTTCATCGTAGAGATCGTGACATAGAGCATGCAGGTCAATCTCACATTCTTTGAATGACTTAGATTTTAATAAATCAATTAAATAGTTCATTATAATACTCTTTGCCAATGATTACTCGATCACGATATCTTCAGAAATGTTTTCGCATGAAATCGCAAGGGGTTTGCAATTAATTACACTCTCTTATGCAACAAAATATTCGTCTTCAATTATCTGTGATACTAATAATTTTCTCTAACGAAGCTAATAATACTCAAGAGTAAACTGTGTTATCGCAGGTACCTATAATAGGAAAATCTGCGTACGTTACTCATGAGAAAATTTGTTGAGTAACATGTTTCGGATACGTTAGTTGAGTAACTTGGGTTTATGGTATATGATTGATGCAATGATATTCTTGATACATCAGAATGCATCTTCATCCTTCGTAATTTGAAATACTTCGTACAATTAGGAAAAGTCTCACACATCCTTTTTATCACATAATTAACTATTTATTACGTAATGTCTGTATACAGGGATGCTCTCATTAAAATGATATTACTCAAAGCCATATGTGTAACTCGATCTAACAACCGGAACTGCACGAAATTTCTCATGGGATTAATAAAGACATAAGAGAAAATTCCGCATGACAAAATACTTCTAAAATTCACCGATAGGAGAAATATGATGTTTTAAATTGCTTAAAGACTTATGATAGACAGAAAAATTAATTACGATGGTAAAACTGGGGAGTGAAACTTCACCTATTACTAAGGACTTTGAAGTTCATTGTCAATGAACCCACAGTTCTTGCGGACCAGGAATTGTATGGGAGGTGTTAGACAAATCTAACACCTCCATAGGAATATTGCCCGTATAAAAATATTTTAAGGTTAAAGCCGTATTAAATATCTTTTAAGGTTTCCAAGTTCGGATCAACCATTAAGGTGAAGGCTTTAAATTTCGGATTTCCCCACAGCCGTAGGGCTTGTTCCGGAGACCGAAGTGGCCATTCCATTGGAAAGAAACGACCGATAACCATTCCGTCTGTAAAGTGATGCTTTTAAAAACTGCCATATCGGTACAGCTGTGTGTGTGGAAGTGCTCCAGCTTGCACGAAATACAGTGTATCTATCCAAGACATTGTCTTTGCTGAAATTGCGGAATGATGAAATCATTCAACATTTTGTGATACTTTTTACGTTGACGGAACAGACGATGGGTACTGTCGAAGTAATATTCTCAGAAAAGGTCAAAAGATGAAATCTGACATAGAAAGGACTTTCCTGGTACGCACTCCTCCTTTTGGGAGAATTTCGGAGCACTCTTTTCCCAAACAAACATTCTTTCTATTTTTTTGTTAGTCCGTATACAAAATTTCATTTAATTCTGGTTGTTATATCGAGCTACAGAAGGCGCTGAGACGCATCAAAGACACTCATCCGGCAAGTGAGAGGACGTGGGTTCGATTCCCCGCAAGGGCAGTTGAATTTTCTCTCTTTCCTAAATACATCTTCTCATCAGCCAGCTGTTAAATACCTTCGTATGGATAGCGGAGAGTGACATCATCCTCGGATAATATAAGACAGACTCCTAAACAAGCATTTTCGGTCATAGAATGTATGGCCGAATCGCAATAGCAAAGGCGGTAGAGGGTGTTTTTAGAGAGAGCACAACAGCACTCCGCCAAAAGCACATATCATATTTTTCTGACAGATTTGCTGCAATAAGTGCAATCAACCATTCGAGGATGTAGGGTATTGTAATGTAGTAGGCCTTCTCATGGTGCAACCTGGCTAACGCAAATTATACCGCTTAATCATTGTTTGGCGAAGCATAACTTGGATGGTCTTTGCACAAATAAAAAAACGAACTACAATCCAATTCGAAGGTGCGTGTGCACCCTCGAATGGGTTGATAACACATACCACAGCAAATCCGTCGGAAAAATATGATATTATTGTTTTTGTGAAGAGCACTGTCCGCATCTGTTGCGCTTCAACCTCACATTCTATTATCAGAAATGCTTGTTCAGGAGTCTTATACCTCTTCTTTAAGTTTGTCCCATGAATTTAAAATAACCTTGTAGTTACTATCTATAAAATTGATTGGTAAAGGACAACTACAAACTATGGTGTTGCAGGGTTTTTTCTAATAGGGTGGTGAATAAATGGAATAGCTTTCCACCGGAGGTAGTAAATTCTAGCACAATTGACACTATTAAAAAGAAATACGATTAACATATTGGGGTAAATCGAGAAGCTATCCATACTTAGATAAGACAATCTTTTTGGCGCTCTCGTCTGATAAAATCCTCTCAAAATATACAGTACTAAAAGACGTTCCGTGAGCTCAAGCTCTATCCTTTTCAAATTTCTTCTCTGCCAGAAGTATTACTTCAACTTGAGAAAGACAGATGGCATCAAATCGTTACACCAAACAGTAGTGCACCAACTTCTTGATGAAAGACATGTAAGAATAGACATTTGAATTGGCTACAAAAGTTGAGTTGCAGTCCAATTAGGCCTCTTTCGAAATAAAATAGCCATTTTATGACTGAAGTGACAATTAGGAAAAACAATTAGATTCACACAATGGCCTCCATTTTATTCTTATACTATTTGATGGGAGAAAAATCAATTTTCAATTTTTATACTGCTATAACGGTTCATTATCATAGAAGCGAGTCTACGGAGGGTTATTTGACATAAAAAGAGAAATATAAATTTATAAAATTTATATTTTATGATGAAATATGACAGAACATTTTAACCATAAAAATAACAAGTACAAATTCGAATTGCCTTCTTCACATTAGCTTTTCGAAAATTGTAAGATGTAATGGGAGAATATTTCCGGGAAAAAAAACATAAAATGAACTCCTGGAAGTCGTATTTGACCATTTCGCCTATCTAACTTCAGAAGAACTGCCATTCTGGAAGTGAAAAAAAAGGCAATAAGAATTCAGTATGATACACGATGCACTGGAGACTACTTTCACCTCCTCTTCCATCGTCTAGTCTATAACAGCGCACATATACGTTCCTGTATATTCCTGGCAGGAAAGACCACATCGAGCTCGGGATAATAGCAGGAAATTCCGTAAAAATCTTTAGACAAACGCATTCTCTCTGTGACGACATCGTTGCCTGGTAAATATCGGTTGCCTAACAGTGGCAAGGAGTTGTCTACAGAGGATTATGAGGCAAACAAGGTTATACTTTATAAAAGATTATGATATGTTTGCTGACGCGTAATAAAAACTATACTAAAGAGCCTTGGAATATCTTTCCACAGTCTGATCTTGTCCTGCACGAAACCCCCACAGGAGCATACGTACATTTCATGAATCCGTACTTTCAGTTACATCAATTCAATTTTCGCGTTGTCGAGAGATTCAAAAAAAAAAAGCAATTGTTGTGATATAAAAACTTGGCAAGTCCTTCGAGGGAAAAGAAGTTTGAAATAAAATTGTACAACGGAAGCAGAGAGAATTTCTATCGAACTGCTGAATGACATGTTTTGCGGAAAAGCAAGCGAAAAACGTTGACCAGGCATGTTGGACATTCCCTACTCGTATTTGTATAATATAAAAAAAAGGAAAACTTTGTTCAAAGATCTCATCTGATGACTTTTCAGATTTGAGAAAAACCCTAACCAGAATCGAGAGGGCGTACAGAATGAGAATGAAAGTTGAATTCAGAGTGGTAAGTTTCCTTCGATACTTCAATATGCCATCCTTCGTTTGAACAAGAATTGATTCAGGTAAACGTGGCTCTTATCTGAAGAGATTGCAAATATTTGTTTAAAACAAGAACAGATATATTTGTGTATAAAAAAGAAAAAAAAATGAAGCATTTTTATTTTGTTTCTTTCTTTTTTAACAGATCGGATATCTTGCAGTATCGACATATGCAAATAAGAATTCTCTCACAACGTCCTTAGGGCAGAAAAGAAAAGTTTGAATAGAAATTATCGAAACTGCCCTTTATACTCTCGTACACACTCAAGCACACACGTTCGTTAAGATCAGGTCGTTTCTCTTTTGGAAAACATTATCGATCACTTTGCATTTTGAAGTATCTAAGAAAAATAGATGAATTTGCTGATGTTTTTCAAATTGCTAGGATCTTGCTTGAGTTAAATTTCTTTTTATATCAAAAGTTTGTGAGGAACAGTTGAGGTGTATTAATTACTGCGTGGGAGCTCAGATGATCCCCGGCTTTTTATTATTTACAGGAATTTCTTTATAAATACAAAAAATCCAAATTTTGAGGAAAAAGTTAGCAAAATAGTCGAACTCATTGGCGACGTTTGTCAATAGATGCTAGTTATTTGGTGCAATAAATCTTTTGTTTACTAGGCAAATGAAATTTTTCGTCATGAGTTTGCTCAATGGCGACCGACAGCAGAAATCTTGATGGGAAACTATTAACTAGACATCGTATAATATACAATATACAGGGTTAGCAGAAATGAATGACCAGATTTAAAAAAAAATTATATTTGCATATTTATTACACAGAATATAATCAGTGATTACATAAAAATAAACAACATTCCCAGTTTTTTTTCAGTTCCAAATTTTTGATGTGTGAACCTTTCGTAGCACGACAAACATCCAATCTGTCTTCAACTTCGTTCCACACATTTTTCAGTTTTACACTGAAATGATGCGTTCTTTAAATTCTTTGTTTATAAACCATCATTGTCAAAAATTCTCAATAAAAAGAACGCACCAGAACCATTAACAGTTGAGAAACGAAAGAATTAAGACAGTTAAGAATTGACAGTGTAAAACTGCAAAGCGTGTGGAATGAACTTAATTATAGATTAGATGTTTGCAGTGTTACGAAATGTTCACACAGCAAATATTTGTGACTATAACAAAACTTGGGGAATTTACTTTATTTTTATGCATCACTGATTATATTATGTGTAACGGTTTTAAAAATATAAATTTTTAAAATTCGGTCATTCATTTATGCTAACTCTGCATTTTATATTATGAATTGTAAAAGCTTGCAAAAATGTAATTGGTAAAATTATTTTGAATTAAAATTAGATAAACCTGCATTCATTATAATTTAGCGTTTCAGTATAAATGTATTTAGGCTGGACAGTGCTAAGTCTATGAGGCATTTACTTACTGTTTCAAAAGGGACTTCAGAGGTTTCATGGGTTTGATAACTTCTCAGTGTCCTCAAAGGATTTCGTGTTTCGACCCTTCTATTTCCCCTTATAGAAGTAAGATGGCGACTTCGGAATTGGCAACAAACTACTACTACATACAAAGAAAGGGTCCCAAGGCGACGTCTTCAAAAAGTTTCGAAAAAAATTACCACTGATTCTATTCATTTAAATATGCACAAAAATGTAAAACATCCAGCTGGAATATTACGAGGTCACGAAAAAATGTAAATATTAATATTTTAAACGCCAATAGAGGCCAAGTAAGAATTTAAAAATCTCACAACCCTAGAAAGTTAGTGACGTCATTCGAAGAACACGTGATCAAACACAAAGAAACAGAGAAAATAAGAGAAATAACTAGTTTCTTGAACAGAGAAGCTGGGGGAAAGAAACGAAAAGAAAGAGAAAAGATAGAAATTTTTTATACATATATCCGCGCGAGAGGCGATTAGTAGCCGACTGCTATCATTTTTAATAATTTTTTACGACTTTAATAATTGCATTCTGCCGCTAAATTTGTTTTTGTGTGTTTCTGGGGGGAAGATGAATACATTTAAAGTTTTTCATAATTTTTTGAGGACGACACCTTGGGCCCTTTCCTGGTTGGTCGGACCTCGTACACTTTCCTCTGTGGAAGTTCTATCGAATCAGTACACGCGGAGTACTTTTTGTGTGAGTCTATGCATGTACCCTAACGTATTTATGTGTCAGGGTTGGGCTTACTTTGAGTTCTTGATGGTGCTGCCATCTGTCTTCCAAATTTTGAAGCAAAGATGGTAAATGCTGGAATTTTCATGTTGTGTGAGTATCATGTTGAAGGTCTGCCGAGAGACTTTTTTCAAATGAGAGAGAGAGTCTGGCTAGCATTTGCTCCTCGAAATTGGAAAATCGTAGGAAACCAACTTCAGCTGACCACCACTGTGCCGTTTACTGCAATTGGTTTTTAACTGTATATCGCAGACTAATTTATTCTCAAGTGTATAAAATGACCATGCTGCGATAGGATATAAATAATAAGATAAATGCATTTGTTTGGGTTGCATTCGTATGTTCCCCATATAAACGATCACAATAAACTAGTAGTTTCAGCTGGAAAATATACTTTTATGAAAATATACCGGTTTCATCAATTTTATTTTTGTCAAAACATTGAAAAACAAAAAACTGTCAACGGAACTTGTAAGAACGTTTCGTTACGAAATGATTTATATAATACAAATTTTAGTTTTTAGTGTGAGTAGCCTTTATCCAAGGTATAACCGAAAACTTATTCAATTTCTTGAAACAGTACGACCGTGAAACAGAAGACTTTGACAGGACGTCAGGGAAAAACCTAAAGCTATTTTGTTACTGTCCATCAACGTTGGTAATAATTTGAAAATACATATTATATGTTTACTGTTTAAAAGTAGAAGAAATACAGTGATACCTCGGTTTACGAAATTTTCGGCCAGCCAAGATTTTTTTCGTGATTTTTCTGCCTCGGCTAACGAATACGGATTCGACTAACGAACATTTTCGTTGATATGTATGCACGTGCTAATATAGAACAGTGTCGTCGTGAGCTGAATTTCAACGCCAAACATCACAACATCATCCGAATTACTACCACTCGAGCCCTATTAACTCATGCCACCTCGGAATTTTGTAAGTACCTTCAATCTTTTTTTTGAGAGTTTTTGAACAACAACACATTCTACGAGCTTATATTTTCCGTCTGCATGTTTCAAATACAGAAATAAGCTGACCAAATGGATGGGGACACCTAATCCCAACTGGGTTGTGGCGCGCACGCACACACACACACACACACACACCAACAGCTTTAGCAGACTAAGGCTGGTGGTGGTTTTGTACATTCGTGTAAAATAAGAAGATCTCCAGTATCTCTCATCTTCCTGTAGATTCTCATTTATACAATTTTAAAGCTGTTAATTTTAACCTTTAGTCATCTTTTTATAGTGTTACTTGATGATTTAAAAAAAATGTATCTTTAAATTTTGGGCCGTTTCTGGAACGAATTAAACGATTTCCCATAGAAATGTATGGGAAATCACTTTTCAACTAACGTAGAAAAAGGTTAACGAACGTGTTTCCGGAAGGAATCATCCTCGTTTGCCGAGTTATCGCTGTATATCTAGATATCACACTGAATTTCACCAATGTTGATTTTTTACCTTACTTTAAAATAATAAATTTTGTTTGTAGTGAGTATATTAATGGCTGTATAGTATTTTTTGAGAACAAAATACTCTCACAGGAGGCAACTATCCCGGGCGGCAAAATTTAGAGGGTGGCAGTTTCAGGTAAGAGCAAAGAACACCACTGTCAAATTAAAATTCGATAAATTTGTGGGGGGTGGCAAAATCATGTTTGCCACGAGAAGCAAAAGACCTAGTTACGGCCCTGCTCTCATATTTCCTAAACCTAACTCGAATGAAGTTACGTGTATGATAAAATGTCTAGAAACTTTCTTGCTATCCTTCCGTTTGTTGTTCATCTTTTATTTGTTTATAGAATTATTGAAGTCCAATATACTCAATCATCAATCTGCTCTGGTATTTCCGGACAGAAGGATATTTTGCTCCAGATACATTGTGAGCTATTTACTGAGTATCGAAAATTTGTGGACAACGCTGTGGCGAGCGTTACCACTCCGCTTCTCCCTTGGCGTTGCCGTTACCGGTCAACCCTTACATCACAAATACCTCAAAACTAGACTATCGGTGAATCGATTGATATGAGGTCTAATACCCTAAATGGTGTAGTGTATCTCAGAAAGGAAAGTAGAAGTAGAAACGGGTATGAGACCGCATCTGTGACAGACCCAGTCGTGAGAATTTCTATCAAGGAGAAGTTATCGGAATAAAACTTTGTGAATACTCTTCTGTGACAACTTAATATAAACTTCCCACCTAAACTCTTTCCGGAATTGTTAATAAATACTTCCGACCGGTAATCGCTACTTAATGTATATCTGTCAAGTACTGGAATTCCGGTTGAACTGACGGAATGCCTTTCTGAGTAATGAACCAAATAAACTTGGTCTAATCGACTGCAAAAATACTCTTATTCTTGGCTTCACACCGAAAAGCTAATTCACGGTAGGAGGATGTCTCGACTTAATCGAAGTTACTACAGCTTAAAAGACAAGCCTTTTTCATGTTATCTAGACCATTATCTAAAAGTTAGTTTTATATGCCTCTGGAAAAAAAAACCAATCAAAATTAAACTCGCGCTAACTAAAATTTAGTTTAAAGTGAAAGGAAAGTTTGATCTTGTTCGGTTTTATTAACTCTTTCTGAAGCGTTGATAATGTGCGTGATATAAATGGCCTTATTTCGAGAATTAATTTTAATTCCGTATTGGTACGGTGAATTCAGAATTTCCATTTGATGCGTATATGATCTTTTGGAATGGTCTGAACAGCTCTGAAACATACAAGTTTTTAAATTCTTAACTGGAAACTAGGGGCAGTTTAGTTTTGTGTTAATCAAGTTCATTTTATTTTTTGCTTATGACGAAATAAAAATATTCCGATCGGAAATAATTTTGCTAGTGGTATTTATAAAATACGAGTAGTTTGTTATATATTCAATGCCACTAAATTATACAGGCTCACGGCCTCACAATAAACTTTGTCTGTCTGTCAAAAATACGAGGTGATTGCGATTGAAGTTGAGATTTCATAATAGTTTGAAACATAGAAGAACTAGTCAATATATGGCTTGAAATTTTGCGTAACTATTTGCAGAACCAAGAACTGTTTTGTTTGATAAAGAAAGAAATTAGTTAAAAAATTTGCGCTAGTGGTCAACTTATGCTTTTTCAACGTACAAAAGTAATGAACATAAATGATGTAAGAAATGTCATCAATATTGATGATGAGCAAAAAAAAGGTAACAAAGGTTGTTGATTGTGCTAAAATTTTCCGATTTCAACTGTTATCACACGTATAATGAACATATAACACTCGTAAATTTTTATTAATTTTTTATAGGTTTTCCACGTAAAAAAAGTAACATCCCTCAAGCGGCAAATTTTCACTTCAAAATAGTTTAAATTACTTTACGAGTATTTGCGCAAAATTTCACAACATTTCTGACCAGTGGTTTTATTTCAAATCATTTTGAAAAATCCGAACTTTAATTAAAATCACCCTGTATAATTCTAATTTCTAGGGTCACTGGAAATAAAGACAGAGAGAGAGCATTCTAATAATTTGACGTATCAGTGAGTGTGTAAAAAGTGATTTGGCTTTGTAATACATTTCATTATATTCTAGTTTTCATCGATGAAATCAGCAAAAGTCCGTAATAAAATGAAAATGCGTTAGTATCTACACTGATGCTTAAAGGAAATGTTTCAATTCTTTTTTATTGGAGTTTAGGCGGATCATAGGGTAAAGCAAAAGACACTTTCTGGTCAAATTACAAAGCAAATAGAAAAAATCCAAAATCGAATAACTGGCGTAGAAAAGAACAATCATGTATTGAGCCACAAAAAGTTTAAAGGAGAAGGCCGGCCAATATGGGATATGACCACCTATGCTGGATGCACCGAGAATTTGAGAAGGTTGACGGAGAGCAGTTAAATGTTTTCCATGGATGTCTAATATACTCTCTATTGTGTTCAAGTCAAAAGAAATGGTTGTCGATTCCATACGAGCCAGCGTTTCAGACTGAACGTAATGCTCGGCAACACAAACTGTGTTAACAGTTTGCATTATCGTCCATAAACATGTCATCAGGTTCCGTGACAGAAAGAAATGGTGTGAGCATATGATGCAAGGATGTCATTTCGATAGTGCACTACCGTAAGAAGCACTAGTGAAGACTTGGAGGACGATGCGGGAGCCAATAGCAATTTCTGTCCAGATAATCATACCGTTGAAATGGGGAATTATCAGTTTGTTGCTCAACTTTTGAGCGTGACTGTATCACAACAATCAATAAATAAAACGTCCGAATTCAAAAACAAACGAGTACAATAATATTGTTCCTTGTTTGAAGAATGAACTCATTTTTATTCAGTTGATGAGGTATAGTAATGTCTGCGATTGTTAGTGTCACGAGTACGTGTTTGCCGATTTCTCATAAAATCACCATTCACGTGCCAGTAACGTTCAACTACGTCAAATGAGTCCGAAAACCCTTTGGGTTTGACATTCAACTAATTAACAGAGCAATACAGACAGCGGCAAATCCTTAATTTTTCTTCGTAAAAGAACAACAACACGCTACCTCTTCGATCTGTCAATGCCTTTTCATTCAAACAAAGAATTAAAATGGTAAAAAAAAAGATTCGAGTGAGGAGAGGTAAATAATAATATACGTAACGAGTGTCAGAGTTAATTGAAACAAGGTTTAGTGATAGATAGCGGAAAAGCGAGAAAATTAACAAAGCGGAAAGCTTCAAGTGGAAACTGATGGCCTCTTTCATTTCCCAGTTTGTTTCTTTAAAATTTTAAAACTGTCATTGGTTTTGATTCAAAGAGAATTTCTAGGAAATAATTTACTCTTGCGTTTTGGGAATTTCTATCTTGAAAAACTCTATCAATTTCCATGTACTCAATACCCCCCAATACTCTTACTCCCACTTTATCTGCTAGCTCAAGTATTACGGCAGGTACCGGAAAATAAGAGATCCGAGATTACAATTAGTAAATTTTACTTCAGTGTGTTTGAGAAAGAATTATGAAATATATGATAAGATTTCTCTTGTTGGAAAAATAATAAATTTTAAATGAATTAATGAATAAAAAGATGAGGTTTCTACGGTTGTCATCAATCTCAAGAGAGTTTGTCGGGTCGAAGCTGCCATTGTAGGCGAAAGCTCATCCTCTACTTATAGTGCCCATAGTTTCAAGGTGTTCTATAGCTTTTATAAAATTCCTGGCGTGTGTGGCCTTTTGAACATTGGCATAATCGGAAAATATGGAGACATTACAAAAAAAAAAAAAAAAAAAGAGCTTTAGATCAGTGTTTAGCTTAAAAGAGCTTAGATCTCCACCTTTCGGAATCTAAGGACCAGTAAAATGTCAAACAATTTGACGAACCACTTCCACATTCCTGTAATAAAAATTTTAAACAACGCCTGCATAAATAAACTGAGAATTAAATTCACCGAGAATCTAGCTGCTGACAAAATATAGACAACTTTCCACACACGAAAACAGCGAAGCTAAACACACATGACATAGGTACTCAGCCTTAAGAACAACGAACCATCTCTATCACACTGTCATTAAAAATTCTAAGTGAAAAAACCAATCAAATAACTCTGCAACTCTTGTTCAATTACAGTTTGAAAAACTCACTGATATTACTTATACGACATTAATTCTAGGCCCCAAAAAATGCACGCAGTGATTGCAAAAGCCCTCAGACTTTCAAGCTCGGTAAAGTCTTTGTTTAAGCCAGCAAATACTCTGCCCGCGTGGCGTGGTGGTAACATGCTCATTCACCATTACTAAAATTTCCGTCAGGTCTCAGGCTCCAGTCAAGGGAAAAATATAGATACCCTAACGAGTTTGAGGCGACCACCGATAGATGGCGCCTTCATTTCCAACCCAACTCGTTAATGGCAGTAAACTGCACTATAGCGATATGGCCAGAGGTGGTGAAGTAGTGAAGAGTCTCTGACTTGAAACTGACAAAATTTTTGATTCTGTTCCTGAAAATACTCCCGATACTTCTATAGCGACCACCTTGGATACGATTCTTCGGGTTTAGATTCTTTAAAAAATAGCATCTATATAATGAAAATAGTCACAATAGAGATCAAATTCAAACTCAATTGTTCCATTTATGGCACACTGTACCAAAAAAATTGTCACTAAGGTTAAAGAAAATAAGATTTAGAAGTAAAAGGGGCAAAAGAATAAATATCATTAGATAATATTGATCGCAATAAGAGCCAAGAAACTTGTGGAGTCCAAGTCCCAAGAGACTTCCAAGTTGCCATTAAGAGAGGCCAAAGGTCCAAAAAAGAAATCATTAATCAGCAAAGAAAACTTAAGATTCCGGAATTTTTCTTGTTTCAAAGTTATTCTTCACTTTCTATAAAAATGATTGTTAGCAAAGAAAATACATAAAGTACTATATATTCTATAATATTTATGTTTTTTAGTTATAAGGGAAAAATATAAGTGACAGAAATATTCTGAAGTTTTCCGCATGTTAGACGTTCGAAATACGTTTTTAAATATTTTGAGTACGTTCAAAACACTAATGCACATTGCGATTACCAGATAATAAGTTGGATCAAACAAAAATATTATAATCATATATCGAATTTTGATTGATTATAACTCAAAAATTAAGTACAAAAAAATAGTGTTTGCATATAATGGATTTTTGAAAAAAGCTTTTTTGATAGATTATCATCAATCATAATTTTTCGAACATTATTTGATCAATATGGTGTTTCACATACTTTATTAAAATTTTTCAAAACATGAAATATTTTAGAAATTTATTGTCTTTATGATTAATGAGGATGTACTATGAGCATATACAGTATATTCTAAAGTTATGTAGACGGTGGATAGACAACAGGAGGCGTAACTCACATGGTAAATACTATATTATAAAAAATAATAAATTACATTAGTATTTTTGTCTCCCACTAGCTGGTCATTACTGTTGAAATTACTTCACAGTTAAACTTTTTTTGAAGCCTTACGATAAGAAAGTACTCTTTCTCATAGTTTTCACGTGAATATACAGGGTGTCCACAAAGTCCGTACCCAGACCTGATCAACCGCGGGTTGGAGGCAAAAACTTTCAATTCAAGAATATTTTAAGTTAGATAAATATTCATATTATGATACTTTTACATAAAGAAATTAATTTTTTTAGAAAAAATCACAAAATTTAACTTTTTTATTTTAACAAGAGTTTATATACAGAAGATTTCTGTATATAATAGATTTCTGAGAGTTTATATACAGAAAGTTGTTTCAGAAATACGTAAAAGAAAAAGTTTCATTGCCGTATGACAAACATATTAAATTCCTCGACCAGGATATTATATTTCCAAATTTGTGTTTTTTTTTCCATTTTTTAATTTTTGATGCATAGGAGTCTTTTCACTCATTGAGGAATCGGTGAGAAAATAAAAATTACAATATTTGGAGGCTTCTTCCTCTTTAGGGTCACTCGCTGCTACTTGTTTGTGATTTATTAGTAAATAAAATTTTCTAATGTGTTTTTTTTTTACATATTTCGTATGCCGAAATTAACGAGTAAAATTATTCACTTTGCAAACATTTAATTTATTCAATGCTAAAAATAAGTTTATGGCATTCATATTTAAAACAGTGCGATACCAATCATAATCAATTAATGCATGAACATAAGAGACCTGTTTGAGAAACAGATATTTTATCATTTGATCTTCTTTTTGTTCAACTTGTGTGAACGACTCGTTAATCCCATCTCGAATTATAACATTTAATATCTCAGTCAATATTTGTCGTACGGCAACGAAACTTGTTTTGCATTTACATTTCTCTGAAATGACAAACTTTTTTGTTGTTTTTGATACAACTATATAAACAGAGGGAACATATGAAAAGTTAACTCTCTTTCGTAATTTTTCTAAAAATTTGTTTACTTACGTAAAAATGCAATAACACATGATTAATCACCAGTTTTTGTCTACGATTAACGGATGAGAAGAAAAAGGCCTGGGTTGAAACTTAGTGGATAACCCGTACAGTATTTTTTCACTGTTCCAATCATTAATGTAAGTTTTACATTGAAATCTTATATTGAATTATGGTGTTTTTACTCACAGGTCTATCATTGATGTACCAAGTAAGCTGAGGTGCTGGTTTACCCTTTCCGGACGTGCACTGTATCGAAACGTTGTCTCCAAGCTCAAAATCTGTTTTCTCTTCATCCATAAGAAGGACAGGTCCTTCAGATGGAGGAACTGTAATAAATTTAATTAATAAATTTTAAACAATTTCAAAAAAAAACAATTCAGTTAATTGCGAATTGAGATTCTGCGCGTGTAAAACAACTGAATCAAATCGAAAATGTATGTCTATAAATATATAAACTAAATATAAATATTGAAATTTTTTTACTGCCTTAATTGAAGAAATTGCAATTAAAAATGTTGTCTCTATTTTATGCTAAAAACGAATGTTCTATAAAAATGGAAACAACATTGACTGAGATACCGGAGATTGAAATTCATAATTTTAAACCATTTTTCTCAGTCCTGAAATTTTTCGTGACAGGTATTTTATCAATTAAAAATTGGCGAAAATCAACGATTTAAATCACCGATATCTGCGAATTTTTTTATGCATTTGTCAAGGGCAAATATTTTTCGATATCATTGAGGACCAAATTTTTACTTATTGACAGACCATATAAAGAAATTGAATTTTTGTATTTTCCGCAATAACTTTTTGGTGGTTTAACTATCACAGAACTGTTTTCTTTTTTATTCTGATCACTTCCCATATTTTCTTCAAATTTTATATTGAACAGAAGGATTTATATTGCTTTCCGATACTTTTGGTGAAATATCCGTATATTATATACACCATTTCACTCATAAAATTCGTAAACATTTAACAAATCCTCTTATGAGTATGCAGTTTGCATCAAAATTAATGCCACAAATTCAGATTTTTTTTCTCGGCAAAAAGTAGCTGAACCCTTGCGGCGGGGGGGGGGGGGGAAGGGAGCGCTCCTCCATAACAAGCATACTCATTAAATTTAAGAACAGCTGTTCTCTCATCCTCAAAACTTTAATATTTATGCACACACACATAAAGATTGAAATGTCATCCAAAAAGCTTCGATTATATCCCTATAGTCCTTTCATAACCTGCATGAACAAATGTGGTGGTTGCTTTTTATCACTATATTTTTTGTTTAACCTCAAGGAGCAAGTCCTGATTTGAAGGATTGTGTAAGTTTTGAGTTAGAATTATGGTGAATAGGAACCTGGGGGCTTTCATCAGAGGGCACTTAAAGTTGAATTTTCAGGGCGTTTTAAAGATGGCTTCGATGAGAAAATGCTTCCGGGGAAAGTGTGATTTATCGCAAAATTTTATACAATAAAATTCTGAAAAAATTTCTATGTGAAGATGAATATTTTTTGCATGAATATATTTTGCATCACCTTGGCTGAAAAAATTGAATGAAGTAAATTTAAATTTCTTCACAGAAATATTTTAAATAAATCAAAAATTTTGAAAAAATAAAGATTTGCTGGTATTTATATTTCTCTATTTCTACTGTGCTTTTTGAGAATCAAAAATACAAAAAACATCCTGAAAAAGTTAAGGAATGCTCAAGTCTAAAAAAAAGAATAAGGAAATTTCTTAATACGTTTTGCATCCAAAAGGAAAAATCACGTTTACCACATAAAGTTTGGCAGTTTGGTACAAACCAAATAATCGGACGACAGTTCAGTTTATATGAATGTTTGAGAAATCCATAATAAAAATAATCTGTAAGCCACAGGAGACGTTCCTGATTTAACATAACAGTGATTCCCAATCTCTCAGGCTTTAAGTACTTTTTGGGAAGTTTATAGGAAGCATGAGTACCCATCAAAAGTACCCTTAAAATGGGGAGAACCCCTTGCACATCCCTAGTATTTTTCACGCCAATATTCTTTCTTATCATTTACTTTGATCATTTCAACATATTAAACTATAAAATAAATTCACTTTTGAATTTCCGATGGAAACAAAATACACATATGGCACAATAAAAACATACAAACCTTATTCAAAAATCAATCTACAATTTTCTTTTTATAAGTAACTCTTGCTCAAAGGGATAGAATAAACGGAAAAAATATGTAGTTTTCAACTTACCATATAAAATATACAAATATAACATAAAATATATGTTTTTCTCTAAGTTTGCGCAGAAAATATAACTGGAAATACTATAAAAATATCGTATTTCCGCATTTCTCGAAACAATAACAAAATGATTGTTATTCGATTTTACAACCAATGGGGTGACATAAAGAAATGCGTAGTTCAACAAAAACGAATACATACAAATGAACACACGCATGAAAATTGATGTTCAACATGTTTATTATAGGAAGCTGGTGCTCAAAGGATAGAAAAATAAAACAAATATTTTAGTTTTATTACCTGGAACGTATGGAATATCAAATCGCAATAAAATTATTTGATTTTTATAAGTTTTGAAATGCTATTTTCTTTATATAATTGAAAATCTTAGAATTCAACATTTGGAAAAATTATGACGTTTGATATATCTCAACCGCTACACACACAAAAAAATCATTTCCAAACATAATATGTATAATATGTAAAACTTCTAAATTTTCACAATGTTGTCGAATTTTTCTTTACATATGAAATATTTTTCAAACACAAAGTGTTCAAGAATACCAATGTTGTATTGAAATTTGAAAAAAAAAAAAACCATTATTTTTATATTCACACATGCACCCCCATTAATTACCCTCATTAATTTCCCCCATTAAGTCCGTCCATTATAACACTTTTGAGCAAACATAATACACGCGTAGATATCAAATTGTAAAGGTTAATTCTGTTTTCTCTCTTAAGAGAGTAAGTAAGTCTCGTAAGCAGTGACGTCTTAACGCATGGGCTCACATGGTCTCAAGAGAAGAGGGCCTCAGAAAAATGAGAAGTAGTAGAATTTTTCGAGAATTTGCTTGTTAGGGCCTCAGAAAAATCACTTTGCCCAGGGGCACATGATGTTCTTAAGACGGCCCTGCTCGTAATTTTAACGATCGTATTCACCAGCACAGTTTAAACTACAATCGCAGTTTAAAGGACTAGCGATCGATACGGATTGGTTAAAATCCTCAATTTAACCAATCCGTTTCGACCTTCAATACCACCTGCGCAAGGGTGTAGCGGGGGGGGGGGGGATTGAGGATCTGGTCCCCCCCCCGAAATGTGAGAAAATGACCGAAAAAAAGGAAAAAGATGGCGAAATCTATTGTTCTATCACTTTGCCCCCCCCCCCGCAATGAAAGTGGTCCCCCCCGAACGAAATTTCTGGCTACGCCCCTGCACCTGCGATTGAATTTTAAACTGTGTTGGTGAATACGGCTGTTAGTTTCTTTCCCCCTCCAGTTCGTTCGTTGTGGAGAAAGGACGGGGCCTAGTTAGAACCCCTTTATACACCGTATATGAACATTACCGTACTGAAGGTACTACATACCGTATATGAAGGCGTCTGAGGCCTAGTGACGTCCGAGAACCTGCGTGGATGATCGCCGCGACCAATCAGATAGCTAAAAAGTTGACAATCGACACGAGAAACCGGTTGTTGAGCGTTTTTTTCTGGTTGAAGTGCGCGTGGTCGGACATGCAAGAGTACCGTCGAAACATTGAGATATTTTCTGCCGTCCACCGAGATAGGCCCCCTCCTAAATCTAATACTTAATGAAGCTTAAATACAAAGATAAAGAAAATGTCTTGTTGAGGTCGTTCATCAGCCGCGTAACTGCGATGTGTGTGTGTGAATCCAGTGCCCGCTACTACATTTTTTAAGAAAGTGCAGAAAGCACTAATATGGAGAATTTTAGGCAGAATATTCCCAGTCAGCCACGGGATCGTTGCAGAACAATGCAAAACATTCTACTTTGGGAATGGGAAGGTCTAATTCGCACCGGCACCATCAATGGCTTTTCAGCTCCTGCGAGGCACTCCGGTCTGAATACGCCCAGGCTACTCAGTCCAGCGATTCATCTCCAACCATAAACGGACGGTCTAATCAGCTTCGGACATACACACCAGCCATGGTGATTATGAAAAAAAGTATTTCTACCATTATTCACAGCTAATTGTTTGGCTTTTAAATAACGTCACGAGCAAATTATTGTCGATATGAAATATATACGATCGAATACTTACTTGAAGCATTCAACTATTTTCTCGTGGGCAAAAAAACGTATTTTCGGTATTGGATGTAATTCGGGAATCATGTAAACAATAGTATCATGTTTGTTTACGCAATTATTGTTCAGATAACGAATGTGATGATTTGTTGAATTGATGAGCGTAAGCTTTTGTTGAGGAGTGTTTCCTTTTGTCCATGTTGACTCTCGACAAGCGACGGAAGCAACAGAAAAATAAGAAAAAAGACGAAAGAAAAAGCCATCGGAATCACCTGAGTAGATCGATCGATATATGACAGGCGCATATAATGAGATAACATAAGAGAATTCGGGGACATGAACCGTAATCTGAGGCAAGTTTTCGGTATCTTCAAGACGAAAAATTGTCTTTTGGAAAACACGAAATAAATACACGCGCTGTCATTTCATTCTGATGTTTAATGGGATACATTCAAGTTGAGTCGTTGAGATTATTTTCGTTTAGTATTTCAAAACAAAGGAAAGCGTGAAAGCGAAAACAAACTTCAAGTTTGGTGATTGAACATGATGGAAACTCTGAATCGAATGGTTACTGTTTTTACGGTGGAACATGCAATCAGGCGTGTATAAACAATAAGTGATTTGAAAGAATTTTTCATACGTCGAGAGAGTTTCACATCGCATTTCATTGTAAAACTAATCGCGAAACTTTTAAATTTCTATAATAGGAAATGAAGTACGTACGTTGAAATACAATGTTTTTGAAGAGAAGGGAAGTATTTTTTTTCATATTTAATTGCTGCTAAGATGGGTATCGCTTCTCATCTCTTGGCTAAGATCAAAGTGTCAAGATGGCAGTTCCAGATGCCATATGTTATTATTCATTCCATATTAATAATACTTACTTATTCGAAGTCGAATGGTTAGTGCACAAAAATCACTGGTTCATCAGTTCTTGGTGTATAATTTTGTTGTGGCATTTATGCTAGTACGTGGTTGTTCATATATATATATAATCGGCCATTGATACATTGCATCATTCTACAGTTTTCATTGATGAAATCAGAAAAAATACGTAATAAACGTGTGCTAATCTCGAGCGTAGATTTCACATCTTTGCAAAACTAATCTAACTAAAATTTTTAAATTTCTATGATAGCAAATGAAGTACGCGTGTGTTGCGCATGTTGTGAAATAGAATGTTGAAGTGTTTTTTTTTTTTCATGTTAGTGCTGTTAAGATGGCATCTCTTCTCGGTCTTTCGGATAAGATCAAAGTGTTAAGATGGCAGTTCCAGATGCCATATGATATTCATCCAATTCATAACTATTATTTTTTAGAAGTCTAATGTTTAATGCACAAAAATCTCTCGTTCGACTGTTCTTGGTATAAACTTTTATTTTAGCACGGATGCTAGTATAAGGCCATAAGTGTCAGAGTGGCGTGGTGGTAAGATACTCGTCTACCACCGTGAAGATTCATATCACGGTCCCAAGTTCAAACCCAGGGGAGAATATACATATGCTATTTTTTTCTAACGAGCTTAAGGCGACCACCGGTAGATGGTGCCTTTCATTTCTAACCCAACTCATAAATGGTAGTAAATTGCGCCAGAGTTGGTGTTTAGTGAAGTAGTATATGGCCATAATCGGCTTTTAAACTGCGATTCGACTTAATTTCTAATGTAGTAGTAAAGGAGAACAACCATATGATCAAATAAATAATTTATGAACTTGAAATACAGGGTGGGCAAAAAGTCCGTAGAAATTATACACATTCATAAAAACCGGAAAAATAACCGAAATAATACGCGGTTTGCAGAGTTAGCATCGCTAGGTCACGGGCATTTTTTTAAGACAGGAAAAAATAACTTAAAAATCAGCTGAAAGGCGGCGCTGACGTGCACAAGTCAAAGAAACGCAAATAACGAACATAATGCCTCCAAATCGTTCATTACAGCAGTATGTGTTCCACATGCCACCACTACAGGGGATAACACATAGCAAGCGAGTCACAAATCCAGCAACGGCAGAATGCAGCAGGTCTGGATGAATACATGACACCTCTCGGCGGATCGCATCTTTCAGTTCCGACATATTGGATGGACCGGATTGATACACTCGGGATTTCAAATATCCCCTTAACCAGAAGTCTGCCGGTGTCAAATCTGGAGACGGAGGAGGCCATGGGAACCTGCAACGCCTGCTAATGATTTTGTCTCCCCCCGAACGTCTGTATCAGAAGTAGCAGTGTGACTAGTTGCTTCATCTTGCATAAACGTGACGGTAGAAAGCGCATCTCTTTCACGCAAACATGGCACGACCTTCTCGTGCAGAAGTATTCTTCTGCGCATTCACCGTAGCCGTTTTCCACTTATTTACTGAGCACTGCGTTTCAAAGAAGGGTCCTGTCATGAACGAATCTGTGAACCCACACCGCACTGTCATTTTTGGGGAATGCAATGGTTTCTGCGTGTACTCACGTGGATTAGATGTCGCCCAGATGCGACAGTTATGGGTATTAACGTATTAAAGCAAAAAATGAGCTTCATCTGTCCACAAGATGTTAAAGACTCAGGTGGGATTCGGTTCGATTTTGGAGAAAGCCCACCTCGCAAATGCTTTCCTTGGTACGGTATTCGCTGGTATAAGTTCATGGTACGACTGCAATCTGTATGGGTACAGATCAAGGATTAAATGAAAAATATTGCATATCGAGGATGGTGGCAGTGTCTGGCAGCTTCACGAGCACTGCTGGTCTTTGCAGCTGATTCGGACACTAACGCTTCCATTTCGGCTGCAACACGCGGCGAACGTACCTTCATTAAACATGGTCGTCCGGCTCTCTCTTACACGATCCTCCAGCGTTCCAGTTTCCTCAAACCGCTGAACAAGTTTTATGAGGCCTGTCGCTGTTAAAGGCCCTTTTCCAGTCCTGACATTCTTTTCTGAACTCGGAATTTACGCAAGGCAATGGTGGCTGATTCTTGGTTCACGTAAAACAACTTCACCAACGAAGCTTTATCCTTCGTACTCGGCATTCTTGTTCGCATATACGGTTTATAACGGTGAACTGGTTGTGGATTAGGAGCGCGCAAATTCTTATAACTGTTTGCATATTTTCACCGAAGTCGCTCGTACAAGCGCCATCTATAGGCCGTTTATTGTTACTTTTTTCCTGTGTTAAAAAATTCCCGTGACCTAGCGATATTAACCCTACAAACAGGTTATTTTTTCGGTTTTTATGAATTTTTAAATCTTCTACACGGACTTTTGCCCACCCTGTATTTCTTTCAAAATATAATCCACCAGAATTTCATGAAAGAAAAAGAACACTAACAACAACATAATTAACCACTTGCCTGACTTCCCCGTGTCGGATACGCAGGCATCGTAATCTTTGCCCGTAGAGGGCGCTAACAAAAAGTAAACATTTAGCTAAATCTATACGCCATGACTTCATGTAACATCAATATAATGATATCTAGATACATAATCTTGTAACCTAATTACATAGACACATAATCTAGTTAAGTTACATAATCCATCTACACACTAGGTTATTTATATTCCTTGAAATAAAACTCAAATAGCTGTATTTTTTTAAAACTTTTGAAAAGAAATTCAATTAAAAAAGTAATAAGTGAAAATTACGTACGCGATTTTCTGTACATGTCTGTTATTTCCATTTATACAAAATGAATAGATTTGAATAGATTGAAAAAATTAAAAAAAAAACTGAAATTTTTTCTGTGCAGAAAAAAATTAAAAACCCATAAAGCGCAAGTGGTAAAGTCAATTTTCTGTTATAGTTCCTCAATCGAAAATTGTTGTACGCAGACTATAGTGAATCATAAGATTACTGACGAATTTTTGCCGTGTTGGCTTATCCACCAACTTGAGAAATTGAAAACGTTTGTCTTGATATATATTCCGGCACGATCATGGACATTAAATTCGGACATTTCTCGTTAATTTACCCCAATCCTGCTTTTCTATACACAGTTGAGGGAATTGGGCAATCTGAAGCTTACGAAGTACGAAAGCCTGGATGCCAAGTGGGGATGAAGCTGAAGTTCGGAAAGAAAATTCACATTGGACTTTGGGAAATCGAATCCCCAACCGCTCACTGTCCGGGAGAGTGCTCTACCATTGAGCTACAGAGGACATGTATTTTCTTCCTATAGAGGAGAACGCGGGCAGTCCCCTAGCTCAGCGAATAGCTCTTACGATGTTAGCCTCCAGATGGCGACATATAAAGAGAAACGATGTCACTCTCCGCTGTCCGCTACGATGTACCAAGCAGAGATGAAGATGAAGTTCGAAAAGAACGGTCAGAAGAAGTTCGGCTGGTGGTTCGATTTCCCCACAAAGGAATGTGAATGTTTTTTTCCGAAATCATCTTCATCTCCGCCTGGTTATCCAGGCTTTCGTACTTCGTATGAATATACCGGAGAGTGACACCGTTTCTCTCTATAACCTGAAGCTTGCAATTCAAATTCGATTTCAAGAGTTTGAAAAACACATCCACAATCAGAGCCAGATCTGTTGTAGTCATTGATGTAATCACGACGATATGGAGAGGTGCAAAACATCTTAATCGAATATCATTTAGCTCTACCCAAAACATCATATTACCTCATGAAATATTAAAAATGAACTACGCGATATATCTTTAGCAGCTAAAAAACTGGTTGCATACCCCTTTGGTGTAATACACAAAGGTTATTTCCTAATTTTCAGACAAATGAAAATATATCAAATATTTCGATGCAAAATTCAATGAATCGTACATCTCATTAATGAACATCACTCTGTAACGAAAATCGATGAACAGCTAGTTAATAGTTATTTTCCATTATTCAGAAAACATGTTGATACTCGAATGTTGAGTTCGGAACATTATTTATTTACCCGTAACGGGACTGAACATTTGTGAATCAAATTTGTTTCGAATATCTAAACTGTGTTTGAAGATTCAAGTTACAAAGACCATGCTGACGTAATATGTTCATATACAGTATTTTTTAAACGTTGAATAATGCATTAAATTAATATTGTATATCAATATATTCACTATAATAGAATATATATATATTATATTATAGTGAATTCGTAAAATTTCGAATAGTTAACAATTGATTGACGTAGACTGAATTCTCTGTCAAATTTCACTTCCCGATCGTTTCTTGCTAAATCGTTGTTTTCAGTTCCCTAAAACAAAACTTTTGATGCTCAAACCGTTACTAAATGCCTTAATAAAACTAGAATTTATAGCTTTTTAAATACTTTATTCATACACAGCCACAATGCACACCACCATAATCAGAATCATTTTGATCGAAAAAAAAATTCTCAAAGGACTTCATTTTTTTCTATGGCCAACCAATTGCTGATAATTTAAATTTTAGCACATACATTTTCAATTAAATTTGCTATTGATTGATACAATCATGTCTGATTTGATTGTGATGTGATAGGTAGTAGCAAAACCAAGCATTTCTGCATGATATATTCTGTTCTTGCTTCTTTAATGTACAATGCGTATCTCTAGAAACGCGTATGATGCTTGCGTACTGCAGTATAGGAGCGCTATCCCTAGAAATTCTTAGTCTTACGTACATGCTTTTAAAAAATCCCTGGCCTATTATGCTGTTTATAAACCCCCAGAAAAGCTTGAATTCTTGCATGTCGCTTGAAATGTGTAGAAAGCATGTGTATCCCTGGAAATGCCTAGGATGAAAGAAATATGAAGAAATTCCTGATTTCTACTTCTACGTGGCAGGCGAGCGTAGCTACTCCTAGGAATTCGCAAAAAGCCTGCGTAAAACTAAAAAAGGTAATTGCGTAGGTTGCCTGCATACCCTTTGTAATTTGTAAGAGACGTGTAATTTTGTAGGAATGACTAGTATTCTTGCCCTACTAAAAATTCCTGGCCCACTAGAATGCCATTATTGTCCCACTAGAAATGCCGAGTACACGCTAAAAGCATCTAGTACGCTTGCCACACTAGATACTCTACTAGAGATGCCGCGTGCACTTGCTCCACTAGAAATTTCTAGCGTTCTCTTGCTCCCCTAGAAATACGTAGTAGGCGTGCGTCCCTCTAGACATACATGATAAGTGTGTGCACCCTCTTAGTATATTATATATTACCGCCGTAACTAACCCTATTGCACGGTTTTTTTTCTATTAATTGCCTCCGTCATCGCTGCCTATTTTTCGAGTACCCTTGAATAGTCCGTCACATATATGGCTGTGCTGTGCAAAGGTACTGGCAGCAATGGTTGCTGCAAGAAACTAATCCGTGGAATGACGGCTCTGTAAGGCCGAGGTGCACGAATGTGGGGCAAGAGAGGATGATTGTGCGACAAGCCCGACCTTTCCCAGCGACATCATTTTCCGCTACTCAACGTATTACAGCCTCTTCCATACCACCCGTGGCACCTTACACAATCTCACGGAGCTCGGCTGAGGTAAGGTTACGCTCACAGCGGCCTTCAAGACGTCTGCCATTAACCGCACAACAACGGCAGAGTCATATAGAGTCGTGTAGTTGCCAATCATCATGGCTGCCAGCAGACTGACATCACATAGTTTCAGCGATGAATCCGGTTTCAGTCTTGGAGCAGATGACCATCGGACCCAATCAGCCTTTGTTTTACAGAGGCATACAGCTATTACCCTTGGTGTGATTGCACATGGGGTGCTATCTCTTACGACAGCAGGTCACCTCTAGTCATCCTGCGTACAACTTTAACGGTTCAAGGATATGTTGATGACATCCTGCGGCCGGTCGCGTTACCCATTGTGGCACGTCATCCTGGGCAACTTTCCAACAAGAGGAACACGGCTCGCATATCTTTGGACTGCCTCAATTTTGTTGATACTCTTTTTTGCCAGCAAGGTCACTGGACCTTTCCCAATCAAACATGTATGGGCCATGGTGGGCTGCCAGATTTGAGCACCCCAAAATGTGCAAGTCTGGAGAAACAATTGATGAATGCCTGGTGGAATGTATCGCAAGATGTGATTAGGAATCTTTATCACTTCTTACATCGACGTATGCATGCATACATTGTCGCCAGGAGGGGGATTGTTTCACCAATTACTGATTTGAACATTCAATGTTCAATTGCTAGCCATTGGTGGGTCCTACGGATTTGAATTTTTCATCATTAAATTATCTGTGTGTATGAGCTTTACACATATTTAATTTCAATAAAAACGAGTCACTTTCTTCATGGTGCCTCATTTTTTTTGCCGAAGAGTGTATTTCTTACATAATATCGGGGTCGCAAAAAAACAATAAACGATTACATGGGTGAAGGTAAGACTTGAGAAATTAGTATACATCCAGAAGAACTTTTAAAAAGAAAGCGACAGTGTTAAGTCAGTTGAGTACCACTGGTATAGTGAAATAAAGCAGTACTATGCACATCGTTTCGTTTCAGCCATGCGAAAAGGGAACTCAGCCACCAGAACAGGTACAAAAACGACAAGGGCAACGCATAAGTACACTTGTCCAACTGGACATAAGTGGTTGGTGTACGTATATATATTTCTCTTTCTCTCTCTCTACAGAGTGTCCCACAAAAGGACTGATGATTTTCAAGATGAGATAAGAAGAAAACAATGATAGATATTGAAGTTATTCTTGAGGAATATAAATGTGCAAAGTCGGGAATTTCAGATACGTCATTCATGTTGCAAGGGTTATAAAATATTATAGTTATTAAAATAAAAAATAATAACTTTTAATATTGACACCCTGTGCCTCCAAAAAGCCAATTAGCCAATTAGAAACTTGTTGCCTTGTCTCTCCTGATGCCAACAAATAAAAGTTCCACGTTTCTAAGTGCAATATTCACGGAGATATTTTTTGAATTCAAAAACGGAGAAAAGTTGGGAAAGAACACAGCAAAAAATACCGAACGACGCTTCTTTCCCAACTTTCCCCCCATTTTTGAATTACAAATACAAATACAACGTCAATCTGTGAATATTTCACTTAGAAACGTGAATTTTTTTTGTTGGCATCAGGAGAGACATCGCAACAAGTTTCTAATTGACTTTTTGGGGCACAGGGTGTCCATATAAAAAGTTATTTTTTTAATAACTATAAATTATCTTGCAACATGAATGACGTAGCTGAAATTTTTCTGACTCTTCGTACATTTATATTCCACAAGAATGACTTTAATATCTGTCACCGTTTTCTTGACATCCCATTTTTGAAAACCACCAGTCGATTGTGGGACGCTCTGTAGAAATACACGGTAAGCGTACACGCGCTTCTAGAAACGGTGCGTAAAATTTGCGTACCCTCCTTGTCTATCATAACTAATCACTCTGAACTTCTTTTCTATTACTCTTTACACGTTTTCCTACATCGCGGCTCATTTTTCAAAAATGAATCTTCAAACGCCATAGGTTCTAAATCACGGCATTAGTACATAAGATATTTTGCTACCCCGATGGCTTCAACAGAAACAAAAAAAAAATGGAACAAACCTTTTTATCTAAATCAACTTATGAAACAGAATTAAGAGAGAGCGAACAATAAGCAACGCACAGACATTTCACAGTCATAACTGAGAAAATCATTTCCAATATTCCGTTTTTACTTAACTAACGAAATTCAGTGAAACAGTTTCTCGGGGCGATATCTATTTCTTACATGATATCAGAGTCGCAAAAAAAAAACAAAAACGATTACACGGGTGAAGGTAAGACTTGAGAAATTAGTATACATCCTCAGAGACAGAGAGAGAGAGAGAAACTGTTAAAAAGAGAGAGACAGTGTTATTGTCAGTTGAGTGCCACCGGTATAGTAAAATAAAGTAGTACAATGCGTATCGTTTTGTTTCAACCATGCGAAAAGGGAACTCGGCAATCAGAAGAGGTATAACAAAGACAAGGGCGACGCATAAGTCCCAAGGGGGTAAAAGCAAAGTGCCGATAGGGATTCCAGCAGACTAGCTTCCACACACACAATCCCATTAATCTCGACTGCAAATTCCTGTAGGAATTTTTCCTGTTTTTTTTTTGTTTTATCTCCCCATTGTTATCGGCATATCTTCAAGAGTGCTACTTCGTTTTATCGATGACACTTTTCTGTTTGTACAGAGAGGAAACCTAGAGAGAGGAGTGAGAGAGAGAGAGAGGACTTCTACTCCAAATTGTTTTCGTGATAATGCCTTATAGAAATTCAGTTTGGCAGCATTAATACTGCACGGATCAAGTCATTTTTCCTTTTTTTACTATTTCTTCTATGTACCGGAGGGTATTTTTATATATCTCTATCTCCTTTCTTCGTACTTGAAAAAAAAATATTGCTAATACTTTTACCTTTTTCTTGGGAAAAAATACCCTTTCATTTTATTTTTGCGTTTGTTTCTTTTCAGTTTTTTAAAAATCTGGGATTTCTCTTTTCATTTTTGGTAATTTGATTTCATTCTAGAATGTTTAACATTTATCATAATGTCAAATAGATTTACATTAGACTAGATTACTTTTGAATATATGTTTGATATTTTTTTATCTTTGGATTATTATAAAAAATCCCAAATTGAAGTATTGGAATTAATTGGAATTAGTATTGGAATTAATTGGAATTAATCCAAGGAATGATGATGACTTTTTTTTTTTGCTTTGATGGATGATTAGTGATGTTACGGTAAATGCGATAAATACGGTTATTTAACATAATAACCTGTTACTGTGTATAACCACCGAACATTTTGGTAAGTTCCATAAATATTCCCAAATTTATACACTTTTACTGTTAATAATGCATAGCTCCCAAGCGTCGTTGATAAATTTGATAAATTTCCTTAATTTAATCACTTTTACCGGTGATTATGCATAGTTCCTACAAGCGTCGTTTTTGAATTTAATAAGTACTGAAAAAATTATTACTTTTACCAGAGCTTATGCAGAATACCCAAGCGTCGCGTAGTTGGTAAACATGATAAATCGTACTTTATGATATACTATATATGATAATTCAACCATATATTCTATCATTATATCGGGGTATGATCTTAAAATTTGTTATCATTATATCGGGGTATGATCTTAAAATTTGTTATCATTATATCGGATTCCAACTATATTCATCACACATACTAGACTCATTTGAAATGTTTTTTTTCACATTTATCAAATTCACCAATTGCACTAGGATATTATGCATAATCACAGATAAAGACGATGAATTTCAAGTATTCATCAAATTTACCAACAACACTTGTTTATTGTGCGTAATTCCCGGTAAAAGTGATAATGTTTTCAATATTTATCAAATTTGCGAACGACGCTTGGGTATTATGCATATTCGCCGGTAAAAGTAATAAATTTATCTAACTTACAAAGACGATTGGTAAGTAGTATGTATGCATAACAACCGATTTATCACATTTACCGTAACACTGATATTTAATCCTTTTTGTCGCGCCACCAACAACGTACAAAATTTGATGGGTGATAGAGCACGCTAAAACATTCTTTGCATAAGGCCAAAGTGAAGCGTTGTGGCTTCGTTGGCATGGTAAGAGCCTCCTCACACGGAGATACTGAAGTTTTTCGGATATGGGAAGATTCGGTTTCCAGGAATCCCTACTATGATATCACTCAGAGGGGTATAATCGTGTATTGGGGACTAGAAAATCTTCACCAAATGGAGATTTGATACTTAGCATGCTAGAGAGAGAGAGAGAGAGAGAGAGAGAGTCTTTTCGCTACTCCAGTATCGCGGAAACCCAATTATAGTATTTCTTTATATTCTCGAGCAGTAACGGAAGAGTCAACGAGACTTCGTGTTAAACAGGGCTCCCAAAATTATTGAACACTCATTAACTATGAATTTTCGATAATTCTGAAATCATTATGATTTTATTTCGGAATTTCAGTATTTCTGGAACTACTCCTCGCTTTCTTTCCAATGTTTTAATTACATAGGGTCCCGGCGGGCCCCTGAACTCATTAACGCGGTTCTGTTCTTGTGATCGTGTGAACGTGGTGCGCAAATACTGGGACAGTTTCATTCAGTCGCCTGGGTTTTGAAATTTTCTTAGTCGCACCGTGTAAGTAAAAACGGGCAACTCGAGTCGTCCAGTCTCCCAGTCGCCTGATCTCCATGTTACTGGAGATCGAGTTTTGTAGCTCCATGTGAATAGGGATTGAGCGTCTTTGATGCACTACCGATTTCAAATGCAATTTGGTTGAAACAACAAAAGAATTTCAACGAATTCCTTATTCATTCCTTAATGTCGAAGGCCAATTTTAAATTCCGGCTTATTGCAATAAGCGTATATGAAACCAGGCTTTTTGAGCAAATAATTAAAAAAAACTTTCTCACTATAATATGCTTGAAAAATATTAGACTAGTTAGAATGCGCTGGATAATTTTCTAATTGGCGCAATGCAAAATAAACAGGCTCTTTGCAAAATGTATATGCTCTTTACAATAACGCAGATTTTTCAAGTAACCTATAGATCTAGGTTTCCGTGCCCTCCATTTATCAATTTAACATTTTGTATGTGAATACAGGGTGTCCTTTAAGTTCTAATGCGGCCTTCATGTCATCAACCATCCGTCGTAGAGTTATAGTTTCCATTTAAAAAAATGCTCAAAAATTACCCTCCACCAATTTTGAGAGTGAAATGACAACGCGTGTTCACAAATAAAAAAATTAAATTTTTTAACGGTCGTCCCTGTCCTCTAATATCCAATTGGAAAGTTGTTGTTTTGTCTCTCCTGAGGCCAACAAAAAAAATTTAGGTTTCTAAGTGCAATATGAAACGCTGAGATAATTCGAATTCGAAAAATTGGAGAAAAGTTGAGAAAGGACAGCATAAACGATGGAAAAGAACGTTGCCCGTAAGGTTTTGCTGTTCTTTCATAACTGTTCTCCAATATTCTTATTCTTAAATTCAAATATCTTAGTGAATATTGCACTTGGAAACATGCAATTTTATTCTGTTGACCTCAGGAGAGACAGGGCGACAACTTTCTAATTTAAAGTTAGAGGACAAAAAGACCGTATATAATTACGTTTTTTTTTTGAGAGTGAAAATACAGTGTGTTCACTGTATTTTCACTCTCAGAACTGGTACAGGGTATTGTTTGAATGCCTTTTGAGCATTTCTTAAATTGGAATTATACCTCTACGACGGATGGTTGATGAGATAAAGGCCGCATGAGCACTTACAGGACACCCTGTATAATAAAATTATTCATTTTAATGGTTCCTGGAAATTTTCAAGTAAATACTTGAATTCTTTAAAAAAACCACATGACTATAACGGCTGGTGAATTATCTTTTTATACAAGGAATTTAAAATTTGCATTCTTCTTACATTAAAATTTAAATTCTACTGTGAGTGCGCATTTTTGAACATTAATGGCGGGGGAGGGGCGAATTTTCAAAAATATCTTGTAAGTAAATTAAACATTCAGTAACTTGATGTATTTAATTCCCTAAAAATTGAGTGAAATTTACAGTTCTTTAAAATTTAGGTTGATGAAATTAATGAATAAAAGAACTGCGGTTTCTTATTAGTAACTGCATTTAAATATTTCATTTTTTTAACCACATATTTTCACTTCAAACGAATCCCTTAACACATCTTTATAGGATAATAACTTTTTGTTAAAAATATGCGAAAAATTTAAATTTAAAAAACATATTTTAAATGAACATGTTTTAACATGAGATATTTCCCTTTATTTATTTTTTTTTAGAATCTTTTCTCGAGTGTTGTACATTGCTGTTGGGAATTATTTCTTCTCATTTTGGTTTTTCTTGTTAAATGATGGTTTTTTTTTTCGGAATTCCCAGTTATTTCGTTCTTTTTTTAATTTTTTAAAAGAAAATTCTAAATTTTTCTCTGAAAGAAGCAACAGTTTTGTTTTTATTTTGCTCTTCCGCAGTTAAATTAAATGTAAATTGCTTCATTTAAATGCTTTAAATGCGCGGTTCTTGATGTTAAACTTAATTCTTTGAAGCCATGTAACGATTTTTCCCTCCGTGTTTGGTTATGTACGATTATTGTAAAGGCAGAGGAAAAAATTGGGGTTTTTTAGACGTCCATATAATATTACAAGATTTAAAGCTTCCTCTTTAAGACTAAACTATAAAGTTTTGATCTTTTTACTTCTGTAAATTAATTTTAAATGGAGGATAAAAGGATATATGAGGACATTCTATCCTATGCAAATTTGTTATAAGCAGTATATACATGTGTAAAAAGGGTATTTTTGTGTCTTAAGGATTAAATGCTATCAGTTTTATGAAACTAATTAGAGGAATTCAATGAAGATGTGACACCAAAGCGATCGTCTTTTTTTCCTTATTCTTTTGAAATGACAAAAATTATTCAATTTCGAAAAGCTGGTCGTGACTAGTTCAGTAAATGTTTGTGAATTTTTAGTTCGTTTTGATGTACCGTTTATTATATGCTCTTTTATGGGATTAATTCCTTCCAATTAACTTGGGTAATTCCAAACTAATTTGCTGAAGAAAAAAAAACAACAAACCTTTATGGTTTAGTCCTAATTGGCGATTTTTTTATTACGGTTAATTTGGAAGATTTAGCAACAATTTGTGACTTTTTGGTTACATTTAGCGACAAATGTCTCGTATTCTGCGCATTGACTATACCAATTTCTCGTGTTCGTCTCTATGAAATATGGTCTATATTTAGTGAAAGCGAAATAATTTGGGGGGAGGATGAAACGTTATCTTTTAGTGACTTAGGTGGGACGAAGTGATCAAATCACTGGAATGCAGACTCTGACATTTGGAGTTTGAGATGGATATGGCGGATAACTAGACATTGATACGGCCTGCAAAACTGCATTTGTTCTTTTTGTACCGCCATGATTGATTTTTTTTACGACCGGTTGGTTATAATTAAACTGCACTACTCAAACCCATGTGGCTCCCGTTCTGGTGGACGTATTTTATTGAAACTTGGTAGATACGTTATATATAAACCATGGAGGAAAAGAAAACTGTAATAGAAAGCGCCACTTTTTTACCTGATGGTGAAAAATTAAACTATTTTTTATTGCAGTTTTATTTTTCCAATGATACATATAAGTTACATACTAAGTTTCAACGAAATGCGCCCACCAGAACAGGCAATACGTGGGTCTTAATGTCAGTTTAACCCTTGCAACGACACATCCGAGATATCTTGCCTTCTTAAACCCTCTCATATCGGCAACTCCGAACCCAGATAGTTCTGTACGGAGAGCTTTGCCTCTGATAATGTTTTCCTTTCTCCATCTTGTCAACGAACTGTCAGTGGGCGGAGTCAGCTTTTGTTCAAAGCCTGATAACAGAGGGAGGAAGAGAAAGGATGTTTATCCTATCCCTCGAGGTGGTATACGATTATTTATTAATTATGCTCGCAGCATAAATCACAGAAAACGATAGTCGTTTTCCTATTTTTGTTTTTTTCTTATTTGGCGTTGGGGGATCATTCCGTTTTACGCAATCGAAATAATATATTCTTCTTGAAAAGAGGAGGCACTTTCTAGAAGGTTTAGTGGTTTACACTACGGTAATTGTAATGCGAATCGGGAAAATTTTAAAAACCTTTCAAAGGGTTAATTATTATCACTCTGTATGCGGTGAGCGGAACAGCCTAGTACCTATAGCAGAATCAAAATGTGAGATAAATTCTCTCATTCCCAGTCAAAGATTTGAACTTTCAAACTTATGAAAGTAAAAACGATGGTACGTGGCCTTTATAAAAAGCGCTGCCTTAATTTCACTGGAAAGATATTTTCGGTATTATTTTCATTAATAAAAAGTTATTTTCAAGTTATAAATTAGGAAAATGCTGGTTATTTTTCAACGCGATTTTCACTAGTATTTTACAACAAATGTGACTGTCATGATAGCAAACTGTGCTATAAAACTGGCATTTCATCTTTAAACTTCAGTGAATCGATATCTTAAAAGAGTAGTACCCTACAGCAATATTTTCGTGTTCACTTAACTTTAACGAAGAGAGCTCTTATAACGCTGTAAGAAGCCCTTTGTGACGAAGATAATAACTCTAACATTTCCTCATCAAACAAGGACCTCATTATATCATGGACACGTAAATTACGGGCCATGTAGTACTGTAAATTACTCCCTTAGGAAAACAACGGCGGCTACTTGATCATCATAATGAGATCAGTTCACGCAATGTCTGAATAAGGTGAACCCTAAATCCTCTCGGCGTCGTATTTTGTCACCACTTTTGTTTTGAATGTTTCGGACAAAGAAAAAAATGAAGTGTCATTTTCCTTTTTTTTTGGCAACATTTTCACAAATCCCCTAAATTTCAGTAGGAAAAATAGCAAAAATGTCGTGTTCTGGACTCGATTGTCGCATTCTTCAAAAGCAAGCCTCCTTACTTGTTACTCACAACCGAAACAGCAGTATCGGGCGTGACCAAAATATATATACACGAAACAAATTTCACTTACTTCTACAGAACAAGTATTACTAACTGAATGATCAGTCATTATTATTCCCATGCGGAACAGAAATTTCGTAGTAATGAAATGCACTTGTATGTAGCGAAAATAAAAAAAAAAGTGACTCCAGAAGTAGGAATATGACTCATAAGGAGAGTTTAGTGAGGCTATTTAATCTTCGTACTTGTGAATCACGTATCGATTTCTATTTGATAGGGTGCCCTTAAATAGACTGACGGTTTTTAAGAAAGCGATATCAAAAAAAAAATGTTAAAAATGTGATTTTGCTGTTAGATTTGTGGGACAAACCATAAAATTCGTTTACGAAATTTCCACGTTGTTAGTACAGAATCTTAACTGATGGCGTTGTCACACCAGTAACAATGAATACAAATAAAAAATCAGAGGCCACGACAGGCAAATTTCTCAACAAGGTGGCCGGGAAAAAATAATGAAAATGTAAAAAAAATATGAAACATCAATAAATAAAATTGGAAAAAAGCCCATAAAATAGTTGTCATAGACTAAATACAGTAGATCTTTGCGGCAATGATATTCAATGGTGTCACGACAGATTTAGTACAAACAACTCAGCACGGCGATAATTCAGCGAAATATAGTTGCCATTCATTTAAGTATGGATAGCTTCTCGATTACTCCTACCTAGCTCTTATCATGTTTCCTCTTGAAGGTGTCTATCGTGGAGGAAACCACGACAACCGAGGGTAAGTTATTACATGCATTTACGACCCTATTAGAAAAAACTTCCTGCCACACAGGAACCTAGAATTATCCCTAACGAACCGAAACGGATGTCCCCGAGTCGAAGCAGTTGAATGACAGCGTAGTAATATTTCAATATTGCTATTCAATATATTGAAATTAGGGCTGGGAATGGATTAAAAATTTTAACTTGTTAATCCAAAAATTTCGATAAATTAATCAGCCGATTAATTGAATTTTAATTGAATATTTTAAAATGCGAACACTTTATAGCAAACCTTGTTACATAGGTAAATTGTTTTCTCATTAATTGATGCTACAAAAATAAGTTTTAGTCATTTCATTTACCTATTCACTAGAGATGTAAACAAATACCGAAATAGATTATACTGATTACAAATATTGAAATTAAGACTGCATTCTTAAAGCAATGCTGAAAATATTTGTCCGATTCTGGAATTTTTCCACAACGCTTTTGTTGTTTTATTTTAAAAAAATCAGTCATTTTAGGTTAGTCACTGATTTCAAAAGAGATAGAATTAATTGCCCTTTACTTTGGACGATCACCGCTTTGAAACGGATGCTTTGAACTACGTATCCGTCGCGTACGGACGGCGGAATCTCGTGTGCATCAGTATAAAGATAATCACTATGGAGAGTGTTGTGGCCGCTCGATACGGTCGTGGCCTTACGGGGACTAATAATTGAGGCATTACTGACCATTCCTGTTGCAGCACCAATCGCAGCTCCGGAATCGTTTGCTGCGGCTGGTGACGTGCTGCTAAGCGTCTCTCTAGAGCATCGGTTCTAAACCTTTTTTTGACTCGCAGAGCCCTTTTCAGTATATAAATTTCTATGGCGGAGCCCTGTTTGACTCGAGCAGCCCTTTTTGTATATAATTTTTATGGCGCACCCCCTGCAGACCTGTTTTTTTAATTTATCTATCAAATTTACTGATTTATATTATTTTCCTTGAGTCGCCGCGGAACCCCTGGGAAGTGCACACGAGCACCGGTTGAGAACCGCTGCTCTAGAATGTTCCATTGGTTCTAGATCCGGGGACGTTGCCGGCTAACCGATGCATTGAATATCTTCACTCTCTAACTGCTCTGCGACAGCCACTGTACGATGAGGTGTAGCGTTGTCGTCAAAGAAGAGGAACTAAGGACCCACAGCACCTCTAAAAAGACGCACGTTAGGAAGAAGAACCTCGGTACAATAGCGTTCACTAGTGACTGAACGACCTTGGTAGATGTACGGGTACTAAGCATGATACTTCCCCAAACGAGAAATCCGCACCTGCAAACCGGCCCCTTTCGATGATGTTGGAGGGGGTTATTGCGTGTTTTCCGCTTTCTCCAGATGTGTATGCGTCCAGAATCGCTAGTCGCTTTCATCCGTAAAGAGTACTTGACCTCAATTTTTCAGATTCATCCTTAATTTTTGCACACCAGTGCATAACTAGCGGACTCTTAATTAGGTTGTAGTTGAATGTACGAATTTTAGCGGAATGAAATTAACTTGTTAAAATTTTCGAGAGGAGCATGTAAATTGGTAGATTGGCATTTCTAGCCAGGCAGGGCCTCAGAAAAATCACTTTGCCCGAGGTCCGATAATGCTCTTGAGATGGCCCTGCCGATACAGTGACAATGACGTGTCGTCATTTGCACAAAGAAGTTAGACAACATGTTCTGGGAAGCAGCTCTGGAATGACTACACATTGACAAATTAATCGATGCATTGACAAATCTGTTCAAGCTCTTTGAGCACTTGGGCACATCCTACAATTTATCCCAAAAAATTAGCATTGGTTAAGGACGTGCAATTTAGACATGCATATAAAGTAAGGTTTCAGATGTCTTGCAATGAACAAGAACGATTCATCCAATTTATGATGGATTACATACACTGCCATCTGCCAGTAATATTCCGTACCAACAACAGGGCAGCTTCTAGTTTTGTTGCCTATGCCGCAAATCTGCTTCCAGAATTACTCTTTTTGACACCGTTTCCCCTGATATCGGTTTCCTCACGATATCGCACGATCCTCGATATATATTCACGAATCCACAACATTGAAAAAAATCTCTAAAACAATTAATTCCCCATTAAAACCAAACATTCAAGTTACACAATATATAAAAATGAATCCATGAATTCACATCACAGACTATCCATTAAAATACTTGTTGAAGCTATAATAATTCACTCATAAGAAGATAAAAAACAAATATAAAGTTGGCAACAACAAGAGAGAATTAAAAAAAAAATGCTCTTTTAAATTAATGGTTGATAGCCGTCATTCCATTAATTTTCCTTTCTGTACTTGGTCGGATTTGTTCGTACTTAATTTTTCATTAAAATGGAAATTCTCGTCTTTCTTGGAAAAGAAGCGATTTTTGTGAAAGAATTTGGACTTTGTTCTTGTGTTAAATATAAGACTGTAGCAGGTGTCTCTCTCTCTCTCTCTCTCTCTTTCTCCAAAAATATATAAGAAAAAATAACTTTTTTTTCCCCCTTGCTTATACCCTGTTCCTCTCTCCTACATATTATCAGTATGTTTAGCACAAAAGTGTTTGCAATTTCGTTTATTTCTTTCCAGTATATTATTCTTAAAACTTTTCTTATTATTTGTTTTCTTGTCTTAACTTTGTTCCGCGTCATTTCGTTTAGCTTTTGTTTTCGGTGGCAATTTTTAAAGCCTTGTATTTTGTTTTCTTGTTTTCTCTTATTTGTTGGTCAATACTTTCACGTTTTTTTTTTTTTTTTTTGCTACGAGATATTTTTCCATGCAGCTTTTTTTTTGTCTTTTCCCCCTCTACAACAAATATCTCCTTCCCAATTTCTTTTATGAAGGCTTATATTCATTTTGCTGTACTTTCGGTTGTTTCGACTTTCTTGAGTTATTTATTCTTATCTTTGTTTTCTGTATAGAAGGTTCCCTTTTTGTCTTATTGATTAGTTTGTATTAAGGCCGTATCGGGACTTTTTCTCACAATAGTTGCAAATTTCCATCCTTTTTCACGAATGAATGGTAGTGAAAACGCCTTTGCGAGTTTCTATTGATGATTGAGAACGAGTATACTCAACTACCGTACTTGCGTTTTAATTATACCTAATTATAATATTCTATAAATAATTTTACTGTCATTTGATTTTTGTATATTTTATTATAGCTAGTATCTTTTTATAATATTATTGTTTTAACAACCGTTGAATTTACAACCATACTACTTGTTAAAAAATGTTTTTAAATGATGGATGGATATTCAAATGTCATAAATGGATGGGTTAATGTTACAGTGGTGTAAGTCACATGTTCATAAGTTCTAAGTCGACAAATGCTAAACTGTTCAAAAAAATGAAGCACAGTTCGCCACCAGATTGTGAAATCAGAAAATTTTTGACATGGGACTCTACGAAAACAATTCTATTAAAACCTTCTTTTCCTCAAAATGAGGATAATTGACTTACACCACTGTAACTTTAACCCGTTCAAATGTTTTCAGGGGTTGGGTGCTTGAAAAAATATATACTTTAAAAGTATATATATATATATATATCTACAGACACTATCTTAAACTGACAATGTACTTACAGTAAAACTATGTCAGAAACCACACTTCTAAATAAGTGAAGTGTAAATTCATAATAGAAGGGGTCATTACCAGAATTTCCACATTTTCAGATGTAAAACTGATCGAAATATTCTTCGTCATAGGGGGGTACGACAACCTTCTTATTAATATATTTTCAAGCCAATACAGACTTGACAATAAAAAAAAGTAAGTCGCCACCTAAACGTAATTTCACATCTGTAATATCTCTCAGTAAATATTACGTTTAAAAAGGTGAAGTTTTTTTTTAAATGACTTCTCAGAGAAGGATTACATTTTGCGATTTTTAGAATACTGGGTCTGAATATTTTTTTCACGTGCAACCCTCACAAAATACATAACTTTCTGAATATTTGTAAATCATTTAAAAAGACTTTGTAATGGGAAGCATGTTTCCAAATTCATCGGTTGAAGAGACCGTCGCTGCTCAAATAATTTGGGACAGTGTGTTTGTATAACCATCCCATTTATCAATGACCACATATCGACGTTTTCGGAGATTCGCTATTCTATTTAAGGCGTCACTGTTCTTTAGCCCTTATATTATTCAAGTGCGTCTTGGGGAATCTTATGGTATTATATTTGTCGATTTGGAACACTTTTGCACGACGTTACATTAGAACAACCGTCTCGTCTGTTAAATTTTAGCACACTAGTGTATAATGAGTATTTTTTTAAATATGAATCATATTTCTATTGAAATAAAAAATATCAAAATAATATGACAAAAATATTATGATTATTAATATATATACCTACACAAAAGCAACAATAATGAAGATACATTAACAGATTTATGCAGATGTAATGCATAATTATTCTACATTATACTTGTAGAAAGAAAAGTTGGATATTTTTAAATCTTTAGTTCGGTCAGTTCCTTTGAGGCATAAGGTGATTGCAATAGAGATATAACATCCACGATGTCAACATTTGCTATATCTGGCACTGATGAACAAGAAAATATTTTCTCACCTCTCTTCCTTAGGAAATTACTTGGTAAAAGTTTGTGTTGGAACCATCCCATATCCCACACTGCGAATTTGTTTTTTCCATAAAAATTCGACCAAAAAATAATCGAAAGTGGATGGAAGAGAAAGAACGGGTGTAGCTAACGTTTTTGTGCGAGAGAAAGCATAGAACTAAAATTTATAATATGAGTTGTATTTAAATGTAGAAGGAAAATATTAAAAATTAGTGTAAGTTGAGTATTTCAAAGAAATCTAGCAAAATTTCATGTTTAAAACTGTTCCGAGGTACACGATGTTCCACTATTTGCGAAAACTATTAATAACTTTATTCACAGTGCTTGGTATGATTCAGCACTTGATATAGTCATAAGGTGAATGTACAGATTATAATAATTAAATATAGTTCACTAAACTTGCAATTTCGAGAAAAAACCCGGCAAAAACAAACGGTTAATTTTGTTACTAAAATGTGCATATTTGCAGAATCTCTATCAAGGTCACAGACTAAGAGCTAAAACAACATTCAGTTGCGAAGTTTTATGTATTTCTAATATCTTAAATTTAAAAAAAAATCAGCTAGAATGCAGTACTATTAAAACTACTTCAAGTGTATTAAGGTTTACTATAAGCAGGTACAAAAGTTTCCTCTATGAACACGTGAACAATTAATAAATCGAAAAACTTTCAATACCATATATATTTGTCGATTGGAACACCATTCTATTTACAACGATTTCCTAAAGAAATAAGTAATCCCGTACATATATATAATGACTTTAAATAATAAATCATTAAATTGAGTCGTAAAAGATAAATTTCATATTTTTTGATAATTAGAAAATATTTCGCAACATAATTACTCTTTAAAATGTAAAATTCTTAGCATAGCTGTGAAAGTAACGTGTTAATCCTGACATGTTTACCAAATTTCCATTTCCTTAAATCTAATGAACTTTATACGTAAAAACATTAATTAAATGTGATTTTTTTTTCATGGGAAGAAATTGTATTAACTCAAATAACAGATACGAATCCCCTGGGACAACAAATTTAATTTCTATGCATAAAAAAAACACTTTCGTTCAAAAGGGAAGCGATATTCATATTTGTATAATCTTGCAAATATTTTGCTATTTAAGAGGATTTAAGATTTTATAATTTAAAACTAAATATGATGCTTTCGCTCTCGGATGTTCGATATTTATTCAATAAAATATTCAAAAACATATTGTTTCGAATAAGAAAAAATATGATATTAAATTTGCGAATGCAAGTCCGATGAAATAGCAATTGTTATTTAATTATCAAAAAATAATTCATATATATTTTTATAATATCAAAATATTTTAGAACGTGGAAAAAGTAAGATAAGATATTAACGTAACATTATGGTTATTTGAAAATTTGTGCGTTAGAAACACATCAGTATCTACCAGAATATAAGATCTTTGATGACATCTGGTATTACAGTCGGCCCTCCCGTATTCGCGGGGGTTACGTTCCAGGGGTGACCGCGAATACGGGAAATCCACGAATAACCGAAACCATAGTTTTTTCTTGTATATCTCGTTTATTGAACAGCATGAGAAGAGCAGGGTAACGCAGAGGTATAAGGGAATGTAAAAGAGGGCGCGGAAATAGTTGGCGATGTTTTCTGAAAGAAGATTGTGATTTCTATTTGCCGTTTCTTCGTCATATCATCAAGTATGTTGGGATATGATGACAAGGCTTCCTCTACCAATTTTTCTACATGTGAAGAGCGTACCATAGAGGGATCTATGCCATGAAAACAATCTATTGCTGATTTGAGCGTGCGAAGCCCTTCCGCTATGTCTCTCATGGTGACCTTGTCTTCCACTTTTTTAACTTGATCCTCATCTGGTACCGCTTCAGTTTCAGGAGCAGTCAACTGCATTAATTGCTCTTCGATCAATACCTCTGAACTGCTATTAATTAGCTGTTCGACTTCTATATCTATATCATTGAACCATTCTCCACCCACTTGTTTTGCTAACGTGACAATGTCTCTTCAGTTGGCTCTGTAGAATTGGTTGTGTCCTTTAGCGCACATTGTGGCCAAAGGGGTTAATCCAACCCGAGGAGACCGTTTCTCTCTTGGGAGTTGCCACGGCTCTAGTGATGACAGTAATGCCATTAGCGAGCCATTCTAAACATGCACAACTCAAGTTTTGTAAACAAAACACATCAATGATGATTTATGAGTGTTGCAAAAAAAATTTCCATAAAGGAAGAAAAATTTCCTAAAAGGAAATAAACCCCGCGAATACGGAACCGCGAATACGGGGGGCCGACTGTAATTCTATTTGTGGAAGAGATATGGTGCCAAGTCCTAGTGTGGTTAGTGCGTCAAATTTCCCGTAGGGGGAATTTCAATAAAAGCTTATTGATATATTATGGTTCGTATGCTTGATCATATAGTGGGAATAATTTCCATTGTGGCTTTGAATTAAATACACCTCATTGATGGATATAGTATCAAATTATACACCTAATTATTTCCAGCCTGAAAGCTGTCGGTAATTCCATCTTGATGTTTTAATGGAAAGAGCTTCCGGTGTAGATTATAAATGCATAGAGATAATGAGAGAGAGCCGATATATATATGTATATATATTATTAATAGTGATCAAAGGATTACGGTGGTACAGTAGTAAAGGGACGTTTGTGATCGGCATATATATATTAGGTATAATGATATTTGAATATGTTTGCTTTCTGGGTTTTAATGACCATGACGTAATGCGATTACATGGATGAACGTGAATGCCTAGAACCCATTCTTATTTTGATGATGTGTGATTTTCTTTGGAGAATCATCGTCGAAATATTTACACCAGTGAGCAATAAACATAGACATTTTTTTCGAAATTAAAATGGAAGTAAACAATGGAGTTCAACTCACCTACGACATCCAAATGCCTTGTAGTTTGTACGCATCGGTAGTAAGGTTTATCTGTCGATACTTGACAGGTGTAATTTCCAAGACTGTCCAACTGTAAATTGTTCAAGAAGACTTGGGTGTGGTTTGATCTCGACATCTGCAAGAAATTCACAACCAAAATAATTTCAAGAAGTTAGTTAGTCATTTAACAGCATTTACTGGCATATTATTTTCACAGAATAAGTTTCAATTTATTTAAAAATTAGGAACATATCCCGCCGTTGACTGCGAAATTCAAAAGAATTGTTTGATCATTCATCAATGGTCTAAAAGATGCAATACATTATTAACAAATTTTAATAAATTCTGGCATGACAGTAAGATAACAGATGAGATGGCACGGGGGCCATCCCCAATTGCTTTTAAAATATACCTCCATCCTAATATGCGTACATACATCCGTCTTAACAAAACCCTGAAACTTTTCTCCAACTCCCAACTCCATCTCGTCTGTAATCAATACAAAATTTGTTAATCGCGATAGTACCCAATTGTCCGGAGAAAATATGTTGTAAAATGTTTTGTTTGTTCTTGTTTTTCTTTTTTCACACAAAGTAAAGTGTTCCAGACTCTGCCACGAAGCTGGGCTGGAAGAGATCTCGGCAACGGAATCATTCATTCATGCATCGGGTAGTTTTCACTCGTTCTCTCCTCTGAATTCTCATCATCAGCACTACTGCTTTTCACACACAATCTTTGCCAACTTCTGAATAGTTTTCTCTTCGGTGAATCTGCGACTTTTTGACATTTTCACAGCAATCATAAGCACGTGGATATTTCTACTTTGCAGAACAAACAATTTATTGGGCAAAATGACAAAAATACTTAACAAGAAAAGCTGACACACCTGCTGACCGACATCTGCAGATAAGAATGAAGGTAAAAAAAGTTTCCTCGCATATGGGGATTGTACCTTATTCGATGTACGTCTTTGTACATCTATCAGAAGAATTTCGACCTTACAAAATCAATTGTGGCAATGTTGGTAAAATTATATGGCAAATGTGTTCTAAAATATATGGGAGGATAATATCTTCCGTCTTTCTAGGTATATTCATTCTTATCTGCGTTGCTAAGAAAGATAATGAAAAAAGCTTTGGTGTACGTTAAGAACATGATAATTCAGGAAAAGTCGAGAAATTTTAAAGCTTTTGGTTCATTCTTACATGAGATATGGGAGCAGAAGGAACACGCAGACTCCGTCCGTATTTCTAGTGCTAAACCTTCAAAAATATGCACTTATTCGGAAAATTATTCGATTTTATGCATTCATATTAACGCTAAAAAAAAATCGAAAATATGTGTGCATTTGCATACAATCCGGGTTCAACTTATTAATTTATGAAATGTGTTCACGACTTCTCGTGCAACCTGTATTTTTGGCACAACTTGAACGATAGAATAAATTAGAATTTCAATATAAGCATTAGGTTTTATAATTTTCTCATCAGTGACTTCTTCCTTGTATAATGTTTAATATTTTAACACTTTTAAAATTTCATTTAACCACATTTTATATTTGCGAGACAATTTTTATCTTCCATGTCAAACTAACCCCAATGTTGCTTGCCTTTATGATTATGAACCACGACTGCATTGTACCCAGCTGTTAAGATGTTGGAATTTTCATCCGTCTAATTAACATAATTAGTTAAACCTTTCTTTTCACATTTTTTTCTCTTCTAAAGAATATTTCTATCTTAACGAACCTTCATCTAACTACTAACGCTAAACTCAACAGCTTGTCTTTCAGCGTCTGTCAATTAAGCTTTTTGTTCTGCCCACTGTTATGTGATAATGCCGTACTAGTCACGAATTAAGACTTGCGTAAGGAGAAAAAACTCTCACTTACCCAATAATTTTCGAAACATTTCACATATTTTACTTGTTTTTTCTAAAAACAAAAGATGACAGTGAAGAGGAAAAGAAATGAATTTTTTTCTACTTGAAACACTTATAAGAATTTTCATAAAAAATATAATCAAATCAGAGAAAAATCTTAAATTCTGGAACTCATAAAAAATTTAGGAAATTAAATAATGGACGCATCTCTAATTAAATGCAACATTAGGCACTAGGATGCACCGATAAAAATATTATTATGTAAAAAAAAATTGCATATCACTGCCGGTGATGCTTCATGAATATTCAGGTGACATTTAATAACTCCAGTAAAATGTCAAAGACTCCATTTTGGCTCCCAAACAACAAAAATTACAATAAGTACAGTATGCTACAGCAATGCATGGAGCTCACGAGAATAGCAAAGAAGTTTGAATAATCCAATTCATCACAAGATAGGATATATATATGATAACTATAAAGATATAATAATAATAATACGTATATACGTACAAATACAAATACAAATACAAATACAACGCCACAACAGGCAAAATGCCCAACGAGGCGGCTGATAAAAAGATGCCCATAAAAATATGGTTGTCATATGTTTCAAAAATACAGCAACCCAATTAAAAATGCAATTAACACAAATTACAAACAATATATACACATGATAAAATATTATACAATGCCCATAAAGAATACTTATGGTTGTCTTATTCTAAGAATGGATAGCTTCTCGATTTACCCCAACATGTTTATCGTATTTCTTTTTAAACGTGTCAATTGTGTTACAATTTACTACCTCCGGGGGTAAGCTATTCCATTTATTAACAACCCTATTGGAGAAAAATTCCCTGCGACACCATAACCTTGCATTGTCCCTCACCAATCGATACTGGTGTCCCCTTGTAAAAGCAGTCGATTGGCGGTGTACTAAAAGTTCATGGTCCATCCTATCCATCCCATTGAAAATTTTGAACACTTCGATCATATCTCCTCGACACCTGCGTTCATCCAATGTAAACATAGCTACAACGTGTAACTATATTTTCACAAAAAATCCGAAACTGTCAATAATCATCAAAATGTATTGAATGATATCATCTACTCTACTTGTATAAAACGTAAACGGTCACGAAAAATATTTCATTGGTAAATTAGTTGTAATTTTAATTTTCTCTTTCCTCTGGGTATTCTTAAACATTGCATAAAGTGTTTTAGTTGATTTAGATGATGAACGAGGTGATTGTCACACACACAGACTTCAACAGCGTCATTTTTTCTAAAATGTCGATAGCTTTTGCAATAGTTCAAGTCAGAACCTCAGTTGTTTTTTTACACCCGTTTTCGTCCTTGCTCATGTGAGAATATTTAATATCACTTTATTCTATTATACACTGCTGGCCACCGTAAATGCAACACCCTGAAGGAAGCATGCAAATAATATGAAATTTACAACATGCATTAGCGGAGGTGAGATATGCAAATGATTAGAATTTCAGCGCAGACGCACATCACGCGCGCCTGTGGCGCCACTTCAAAGCACTATTTAAGGCTTGGAGATTTCGACGATTTGAAGTACGCAATTGCGTTTTTCTTGTGGTTTTTTCAAAAAAACGATCAATTATGCCTCGTAGAAAACAGCGATCATTTTTTGATCAAGTATCCGAGTTCGAGAGAGGAAGGATAGTGGCCTACCGAGATTGTGGATTATCTTTCAGGGAAATCGGTAGTCGTGTTGGACGAAACCAAACAACTGTAATGCGGATATGTGATCGTTGGATGCAGGAGGGTACGACGGCCGACGTGTTCGATCGCATCCACCTCAGTGCACCACTTCACGTGATGACAGGCGTATTGTGCGTATGGCAGTGACGGATCGCTCAGCCACATCACGAACCATAGCACAGCACATTCAGTCTGTACCGCATCATCCAGTGTCTGCGCGTACCATTCGACGCCGTTTACAGCAGTGTGGTCTGTCCGCAAGACGTCCATTGCTTCGTCTACCCTTGACGCAGAACCACAGACGTCTCCGCCGCCAATGGTGCGATGAAAGAAGGATGTGGACGGCACAATGGAATGAAATTGTCTTTACTGACGAGTCATGCTTCTGTCTGCAACACCACGATGGTCGGATTTGAGTCTGGAGACACCGTGGAGAGAGGATGCTGAACAGCTGCGTTATGCACCGCCACACTGGTCCTGCACCGGGTATTATGGTATGGGGCGGTATTGGATATCACTCTCGCACTCCTCTAGTACGCATTGCCGGTACTTTAAAAAGCCAGCGCTACATCTCCGAGGTGTTGGAGCCAGTTGTCCTTCCTTACCTTCAGGGCTTGCCCACAGCCATATTTCAACAGGATAATGCGCGACCGCACGTGGCACGCATTGTCCAAAGGTTCTTCGTCAATCGCCAGATTGAATTGCTTCCCTGGCCAGCTCGCTCTCCGGATCTTTCACCGATAGAAAACGTGTGGTCCATGGTTGCTCAACGATTGACCCAGATTACATCCCCAGCTGCCACACCAGATCAACTTTGGCAACGCGTGGAAGCTGCTTGGTCTGCTGTACCCCAAGAACACATCCAAAGTCCCTTTGAATCAATGCCGAGGCGTGTGGCAGCGGTGATCTCCAACAATGGCGGCTACTCTGGCTACTGATTTTGGCAGGAACCACACTTCACAGAAGTCTATAAATTTAATCATTTGATGCTTGGTCAACATGTTATCTACAAAATAAATATTGTTGCGATATCTCTTGTCTTTCTTGGTGTTGCAATTTGGGTGGCCAGCAGTGTACTTTCCACCAATGTCCAAATCCATAAGAAAACCACACTTCTTCTAGAATTGAACAAGCGTTCGGGTCCTGGTTGGACATGCCGATATTGTTGATAAGCTATATGGATATTCTAAAATAAGCGAATAAAATTACGTTAGAGAGACATTTAATTTCCAACGCATTTCACCAGATAAGTGACTGGGATTTCCGCATTCCAGCTTTTAAACATTGTGTGTGTGAGAGGTAATCTATACATAGAGGGAAATTTCGTATTTTCTGAGTTGTGTCATTTGCATCTGCTCTTACTGATGTTATTGAAGTCATCCAAGAACCGGTAAAACTCTAGCTGTCCTTGGAAAAGCTAGTGTATAGATTTGGTACAAAAAAAATAAAAAAACATTGCTTAGAGGCAAAAAAGAAAAGTTCAGATTTTGTTAGTTGTAGTTTTTTCAATGTTGGCTACGTGTTATATTCTGTAAAACATCAGTAAACCACAGAATAAAGAAATGGATGACCAGAATTTAGCCAGAAATTCTGAAAAAATAGACGTTTTTCAAATGACATATTTGAAAACAAGATCGAATTCTCCAAAACATGAGGAAAAAAAGATCGTATTAAAAAGGAAATTTTAACATTAAACTGAATAAGAAACTCGGTGGGAATTCCTAATATTCGAATTAGCCAAGTTCACCAGTGTAATCTATCGCGAGTTTTTTTCGCTAAAAAATTCTTGTTAAGTGAAAGTTTAACGAATTCCAGCTTAGTTATAAATAATGAAAGGCCATTAAGCGCTGCATAAATGGCTATGATTCCGAGAGTTCGATTCATCAAATTAAATTGCTTTGCTTGTTCCATATACCGCTTTAGTAGATAAGAAGAGTTCAAGAAACTACAAAAATGATGGTTTACTATATATTATTTCCAGTATACAATCTTCAGCCGAACTAATAACAGATATGATACCATGAACGAAAAAGGAGAACACAACGAGAGAGGTTTTCACCAATCTATTTTCAGCAATAAGGGCTATATGATGTCTAGAAATAAATAATGGTGACGATTCTCAGCAAATCGAAAATAGCTTCTAGTATGGTGCAGATGGTGTTGTCGTTGGATTGGTTTTATGAGAGATTGAACAGGAAAAGTGTAAAGGTATATATATGAAATAAAAATATAAAGATGACGTTTCAAAATAGAATGTTTTGACAGCTAGTGATTCGAGTATCATGTCGTTAAGGCGTCAAAGATCAGAATTCGAATGCGTCAGATGTTAAAAATTTTCCATTGAAGAATTGCCAGCTGCAATGACAAGGCCTTTCTACTCTGAACTTTTCTTCTATATATATGTGTGTTCTCACTCTTTCTCTATATTTATAAATATATGAAGCACACAGAGCGGTCATAAAAAGAAGTTTCCTCAAAGATTTTCTTCTATTTCTTTCGTTTTCTTCAGTTTGACAGCAAGTTTAAGACAACTTCGGAAGGATATCATTTTTTTTTTTACTTCTTCTCATCTTTCCTCACTTCATTTTTACTCATTGATTTTCTACTACGACATTGGCGCTCACACACAAAGATGTGTGAGAGAGAATTGAGTTTTACAGAATGTTGGTGAAGCGAAAGATTTCAGAGAGAGAGAGAGAGACGAAAAAGTATGAAAAAGGGTTAATATAGTTTTTTTTCTTCGCTCAACATTGACGCGACATGGAATTTTTCAGAAATATTTTGACAAGGTCTCCCAGGTTTGAAAATGAGACTGACACAGAAACGAGAATGTGACAAATTTAAATGAAGACTATAAAAATCGATGCGATAAGGTGCTGTCGGAAACATTGGTCCATCTGTAGTACATAGGAGATGACGCGACTACATATGAGACACATGTTGCAAAGATGATACGAAAATGGGACAGTTTTGACTGATGAATACAGAATGATTTTTTTGTATCGTGTTTATAAATATAATGAAATATTGCAAGACGATATCTCTGACATTGGAATGTCTCGTATGTCTAAGTTTTGGTGGTGCGTTTGAAATTTGAAAGAAAACACCATTATATGCTAAAACGAATAGGAAATATGTGCTTCACATCTAGAAACACATACCATGTGACCATCTCTATCATGTAATCCTATATTTGATCATAAGTTATCGTCTATAATTGTGAATTTACCTATTAAAGATATATTTATAATTGACTGAAGTCTAGATTAGAGGGCTTTAAACTTTTTGTAGTCGCTAACACTAAATGTACCCATCATCAAAAGAAGAGAACTCTTACAGCAAGTTTGACATACGGATCCATGAAAATAAGGACGATTTTCATTCTCGCAAGTTGTAGAAATCATTTAATCAGGACGTTGATTAAGTGCTCGTCAGCATGAAAATATTTTTCTAAAGAATTAAAGCTATTCTTTTAGATGATAAATACATATTTTTCCCTTAGATTCTCCTTTATCTCTAAAAGATCTTACACAGAAACGATACTTTGACAAGTTTAAATGGAAAACTAAACTAATGTGCAGGGCACTGTGGTAAACATTGGTCTATCTGTAGCTCATAAAAGTCACATGTTGTGAAGGTGGATACAAAAATCGGGTGATTTTGGCAAGGGAATGATGAAATATTGATATAAAGTAAAAAAAAATATATAACACACACATTCATCTGTTAAATAAGTCAAGATTTTGGTAGTACATGATTGAAATTTGGAAAAAAAAAAAACACTGCTGAAACGGGTAGGAAGTATGTTGCACATCAAGAACAACAGACAATCTGATGCTCCCGGAATTTTCATTATATAAATTTGGTGAAAAATTATAGATTATATTTGAGAATTTACTTCGCCGCTGTGGTGGTCGAGTGGTTATAGTGACGGACTCGCGATGCGAGGCGGGGTAGCAGTAGTAGGTAGGGCCTCCAAAAAATGGCTCGGGGATCCATGATGTTCTTAAGTCAGCCACCTCGTTGGGCAATTTGCCTGTTGTGGCGTTGTATTTGTATAAAATTAAATTTATATGACCGAGGTCTAGATTCTGAAATTTCGATCACTTAAATGGAAATACCAATTTTTGTTTCAGAGACCTTCACCATGAGAATTCATGGACGACCAGACTGTAGGTTGAATATGAACTGTTGAGTGCTTAGCTAGAAAATTCAAGCATTGAAAGGTCTTAATATACTGTACGTCTACCAAAAATTAGAACCATTCCTAGATCATTTAGATGATAGGGATTTTTCCCTAGATTCTCCCTACCACTTTAAGATGTGACATAGACATGATATTGTGACAAATTTAAATGAAGACTATGAAAATTGATGTGAAAGGCACCATTGAAAACATTGGTCCATCTGTAACTCATTCCAGACGCATGTTGCAAAGATGATACAAAAATGGGACAGTTTTGGCAAGGGAATAGTGAATTGTGAATGACTTTTCTGTATTGTGTTTTTGGAAGTATGATGGAATATTGAAATATAAGTAAGACGGAGTCTCCAACATTGAAAATATCTCATACGTTTAAATTTTGGCGGGTGCATGATTTGGACAACAGCACTGCTAAAACGAATAGGAAATATGTTTCATGTCCAGACAATATGGTGCTCCCGTAATATTCTTCATTATGTAGCTTTGATTCTGAAATATCGACTATGATAATGTATAACTGTCAAAAATACGTTTATGTGACTGAAGTCTAGATTATGAAATGATTCGATGACTGAAATAGTAATGTCTTATTTTATTTGAGAGATCTCTTTACCATTCGAATTCACAGATGACCTAACTAGTTTGGACACATGAACTGTTAAATAATACTCAGCTAGAGAATTCAAACACGGAAAATATTTGGTCAAAAATTTTAAACAATCCTTTTGGATGATAATAGACATTTTTTTCCTACATAGGTACTCCCTTATTTATTTAAGATCATATTTTTATATGAATTTTTATATAAGTACCTTATACGTACTTTAGCAATAAATAGTATACCAAATTATTCAGAAAATCTCTAATTCCAAAAGAATATATATATATATGTATAATATCCATTGAATATCTACTTCTTTTACTGACGTATGCGATATTTCCCCCGAAAAATCAAAGGAAAAACGTCATAGACGGTTAATAGCTTTTATGTAAAAAACAAACTAGCCATTTACTTCCTGATCCAAAAAATAACATTTGATGAGGAGTAGGTATTTTCAGCCATAAAATTTCGCTAGTTTTCTCTATTCGTTGGCAAATAAAATAAATAAAACACCCCCGAAAAACCCATTCCTGATCCAGATCAGTTGATTATGACAGAATATCACGAACATCTGGACCTCAGTATTGTATTTATTCTGCGAAATAACAGAACTGTGTATGGGATGGAAAAATGGCACTAGAGTTGATGGGATACTGTAGTAAAAATAAGTAGAGCCATAAAAACAGCAGAATCAGATGATAACTATGTGCTAATACCTAATACCAAAATACACACGGAATCGTATACTAAAATAACATTGATCAAAAATAATCTAGCTTTTGTTTTCAATAGGATAGATAGCGTTATGGAATTGTATTTTGTCTATAATTTTGCCTTTTGAAAAGAATTTTAGCGGTTGATTTTAAATGAGATCCTATATCGATTTGAAATGTGATTTTAATTTTAATTAAAATTCTCCCTTGTCCAATCTACTTATATTGTACACTGCCATTCTTGTTCCGCTACCTTTTTCAGTATAATTTATAAATATTTTCATTTGTACGTAGACGAAAAATTTGAATTTGAAATATATTGATTATCAAAGTGAAGAGTAAATAAATATACACATATATATATATATATATATATATATATTTATTTATTTATTTATATTTATATATATATTATATATATTTATCTCATCAACCAGAAGTATGATTCTAATTTAAAAATTGGTCAACAGGCGTGTTCAAATATTACCCTGTACCCGTTTTAAGAGGGGAAAATACAGTGTGTAACAAAATAAATTATTTATAATATATACACATATATATACACTATTTTCACTCTCAAAACTGGTTCGTGGTAATTTTTTGAACGCGTGTGGAACACTTTTTAAATTAGAATCATACCTCTAGCACGGACGGTTAATGAGATAAAAGCCAAAGATAAAATAGCACTTACAGGACACCCTGTATATATGTATGTATGTATGTATGTGTATATATATATGTGTGTGTGTGTCTCGAAATGATGGAATAGTAATAGATTCTGGACAACCTACGTCATTTTCTTTAAAAAAGGAAATTTGAAGCGAAATCTATGTAATATTCAAAACACGATTGCAGAAAAAAAATTATAAATGAAATGTTTTGTTATATTTTCACGGTACATTCGACCAATGATGATGCAGGTTAAACCAATATTTAAAGGATTGTATGGTATGCTTCTAAGTTACACCCACAAATCTGTTGATGTATGTGTGAATTTTTTGAAATTGCATTTTATATATCTTGTAGAAAACACTGCAATGAGACAAATACATACGATAGACCTTAGATTTTGATCCATAATTCCAATGATATATGGCAGAATATGATATTAAAATTTTGTAATGATACAATCGAAAGATTTTCAGTAACGATGTTTGAACCTTGAATAAAATGTAAGAAAAACAGCGTTCTTCGTAAAACGCGTAAAATGCACAGATTACTTCTATGTAAAAACGCAACAAAAAAAGTAGGCGTAACTTCGGCTCTAAGCGTCATATAAACAAAACAAAGCCTGTTCTGGAATCACAAGGAATAAGGCTTTCATAAAAATGAAAATCGATATTTGCTCTAAAATGACGTTTCAAACGTAGTCGGACACCTTAATTTAAGAGAGTTATATACAATCTGGTTTTCTTTCTCCAAAATCACAGAATTCAAAAATACTGCGCCACAAATGGCACCCAAACCGTATTCCATGCATCTTGCGTGAGAAAAAGGTATTTCAAGTGCCATTCTGAATAGTTGACCTTCCCTTAAGAAGAATTTTGCACGAAGGTCCATTATTCCTTAGAGAGCTTTCTTCTCCCATTCTGAATATTTACTTATTTGTCTACGTATTTTCCTTTTTCAAGTCTTTTGAGTTTAAATTTTTTTTTTTTTTTTTTTTCTAATTGCTGGCTATTTGCCAAGCTTAAAAATGCACGCAACACAGGTTTTTAGTATCAGTTTATTTTATTTAAAATCTTTTTGAGAAATGAAATTTAGTTTTAGTTTAATGTTTCAAAATAAATTAATGGTGAAATTCACTGAATTTTTTTTTTGTGGGTGTATGGCGAAATTGATAGTTTTCGTTTGCCATTGAAATATTTTGTATCGTAATGAATATTTTTAAATATAAATCAGTACCGTCAACTGGGATGACTTTGTCTAGTTCTCAAAAAAAGTTTTTTGGTGGTGTAAAATATATTTGGTTGGTCATTTGAGACGACCTGAGGTTTGGGGCGTTTCCTGATAAGGGATATTGCCAATAAGCCGGTTTTTAGGTGAGATTCAATGTCAAGAAAACTTTTAAGACCTCAAACTCTCATTTGTGCAACCTTTCCGTCCCATCAGTTATTGCTGTTATTAGTAGATATAATGAATATTGTAAAGCAATTTTAGTTTCGGTTTTGCACTTTAGCAGAAGATTTTTATTTCAGTGGTCAATGCCACACAGGTTCCATAGGAGATTTGGGATCACTTTGCCCACTTTCTAATTACAAATACAAATACCACAACAGACAAAATGCCCAACGAGGTGGCAGAAAAAAATATGCCCGTAAAAAATGGATGTCGAATATATATCCATACTATACTGTATCAAAAATACCACAACCCAATAAGAGCAATAAAAAAACCAATAATTATGATAGAACATAAATATACAGCCCATAAAAAATATGGTTGTCGAGAATTGTCATTTTTATCTCAGAGTACCAATTTAAAAGTTAAAAATGTATGAGATATTATAACGTAAATATGAATTGAAACTGCTCAACTGCTTAAAAAGAACAGAAATTTATTTTAAATACGCTGTTAACTCTTGTAAAAAGAACCAATATACACAGAAAATAGCCTGACTTTATTCATGATTTGTTACAAGGCGGAACTCATGAAATTTCTGTGTCAACCATTCAACCTGTAACTTTTTACTGCCTGATCTCGCATGCTGTCCTTTCGATTCCGGAGTTTTTTTTTTTCAAATCTTTCAATATTAGATTTAACATATTTTCTAAAGATAACAGGTGCTTGTAGCTTTGAACCATGTAAAGTTGTTTATTTTGTACGTTGACTGTTATTGCAGTGAAACCATCAGGTTTTTCGATATTCCCACGTTGTCTTCAAAATTTGCACGTGAAATTCATTTTTTCAGAAAGTTTACATCCTTATAAAAATAAATGAAGTTTTAATGTATGTAATTTATCTAATTTCAACTTTAACGTATAATTTTTAAATTTATCGTAAGGTTTCATGGATCTGCTTTAGTGAAGAATCATAACTGCGTCATGTTTGTTTTGAAAATAAAATCTAATAGCATTGCTTTAAGTTATTTTTATGTCATTGCTGTTTTCTTGACATCCCGCGTTGTCACATTACCCTAAATCCACCCACATCCTTGTTATATGCACAAATCAGGTGGTGGGCAGTCACCCCATTATGCCGGGTGACTCTCTTCACACACAAAGTTTTTATTTTTTCATAAAAAAAGGTGACCCATTAAAATAAAACCTATACAAATCATATCTACAAACGATTCACCAATCACAAAAAATTTCATTTCGGCTCATAACTAACGGTTCGAATGGAAATTTTTGATTTCAATTTTGAAACTGAGCAGGCTACCAATTGACGGTACACCAGATTGATGAACAAAAAGGAAAAAAGTGTTGATCGGGCGTTTCTCTGGTGCTCATAACCATGACGATATACCCTGTCGAGTCATATTATTGTAGACAAAAGTTCACATCCAGAAAAACGGATTTCTGCAGTCAATTCTGCAGCAAGATGGCCTGGAAATGGCACAGTAAGATCCCGGAAAGCCTTAGATACAATTATTTAAGAACTAAACAGATGACAACCCATTCAATAGCTTGAAAATGCTTGACGGAAGATCTATAGAGAGAACATGATGGATTTTGACAAGGACTAAGTGGGTTTTGAAAGTTTCCGAATCCGTGCACACGTTAGATTTTTTTTTTGTTATTGCCTTATTATTCGCTCATCCACATCATTTCAGGATGTAGGTTATTTTTCTTTCGCTAAAGAAAGCCATGATTTAGTTTAAAAACATGTATAATGGATAAATTGAATTTTTGTAAGTTAAAGAAAAAAAGATCGATAATGGAAAAGATGCAGGGAATCGGAAAATTGATTGTTTCTGTTAAAAGCGTGTGTGTGTGTGTGTGCGATTAACAAATTTTGATGTCAGTGTTTCTTTTAGTTTTCTCCAGAGAAGTAATGATTTGATTTCGTTGTTTTTAATGTTTTTCTCATAGTTTTTAGAACTTTTCCCACCACATGATTTCAAAGTTTTTCTGCTACATAGACTAATTTCCCAACTTCCAGATTTTTTTTTGTGTTCTGAAAAATGTTCCTTTTTGTCATTTTTAGATGAAAAATGGCAAAAAAATCGACCAAGTTTTAGAGGTAAAATACAAAACTTCCTAGGGGCTTACATCTATTTTTGTTCCAACCCTCAATAAAACAAAAAAAGAACAAAAATTGCTACTATTGTGTCTGCTGTATTTTAACTGTCTTGCTTTATTTTTTTTTTGAAGTCTTTATTGCTCTTACAGCTTTTTTTCTAGTTTTAAGAGTTTTTCACCAGAAAAATCATCATTTTTATTTCTGATATTTCCCACGTACGCTTCTCTTGGAAAGGCGTTGTTATTTCCTAAAGCATTTACTAAAAAATAAAATAAATTGAAAAAAAAGGCTTGTCTTTCGTTAATAGAAACTTTCTAACCAATCCGTAGATATATATGTAGGCCCTTTCAGTTATTTGGAAACGAAGTGTCTTTCTCTTTCGATACTTTTGAGATTTATCTTCAATTTAGTTTTGTTTCCAAGAAAAGAAAACTTTTCCGAGAAAAAAAAGGACATTTTTCCAGGAACGTTACACTCAATTAAGTTTTAAGTACATTATTTGCACAATTACTTTCGTGTTAGGAAGTATATATGGAAATTCCGCTTAAATAAATTTTGGTTCTATTTTATGTAACTTTTGTTTAGCATTTCTAGAATACATGATAGATATAATTTAAGAATTTAATGATATGGGTTTTTATGTCTGGTTCATTGCATTTACATTGATAATAAAAACCTGATAATTATTGCCGAATGTTAATATGTATAAATCGGTACTGATTTGTAACATGAAAAAGTTCAAAAAATGTTTTAGATTTGTTTGACTGTTTTTTAGACAAACGTATCATGTGAGAATAACCCGCGGTCCCGGATTACACAGATAATATTTTATGCATGGTCTTGAAAAATAAAGTGAAGCAAATTCAAGAGATTGTCTAGATTTAAATGTTTATAAAAATCAGGTAAAGCTTTTCTTGGTTATTTAACTTATTTTAAAAATAAGACTCGGAAAAGTTTTCATTTTCTTTACCGAAATAGTGACGAGTCACTTCATTTCTAAGAAAAACGTAGTTATCTGTGTTCGTACTGGTATTTGATCAACATTATGTAAGTTTTGCTTATAAAATCTCATTTCGTGTTGCGACGGGAAGTATGGAGACTTGTGAAATGAAATATAGCACATATGTCAAGCAAATTCATTTAAATAAAATGATATGAAGAAAACAACTCATTTTTCTTTCTCATATGAGCGAGGCTAATATTTCAACAAGTTAAGCACACTATAGTGTTTGCTAATTTTTTTTTCCGTATAAAGGTTGTCGTGCACATTTGGTGCGAATTTGAAAAGAAATGATTATAATATATCACCTTACCATCAGGAACCAATCGAAGACTTGGCATTCCAAGTGATAATTGGTTAAGATTTTACCCCGAGTATACTTGTTTTACAGTAGTATATGTTATACTATTCCGTTATAACGTCCAGAACGGTAAGTCCGAGATTTTTCCTATTTATCTTATGCCATTTTTGATCCAATATAATGACCTAAAAAATCATTCAATACAGTACAACGTCTGAACTCAGTGCTCTTTTTATTCAAAGAAATCGCCAAACATCTTCAAATTTTTGAACTTGACCTTTGATGATTTTTTTAAGAACGTGATCCTCCCGCATTTCTCGACGGATTCATATGATATATCGAGATTGTTATACTGATATCCGAATTCAAAAAAATAACGGGGGAAAGTTGGAATAAAACAACATTAATGTTGTTTGGAATTGGAATATCTTAGTGAATATGTATATATGAGTGAATATGTATATATATCTTGGAGACGTGGAGTTTTTGTTGGCATCAGGAAAGACAGAGAAACAATTTTTTAATTGGGTTTTTAAGGGGTTTTCACTACTCTTTCGACTTGAAAAAGTCGAATTTTTCAAAATGAGTTCAAAAAATATTTTATTCAATTGCAAATAAAATACTAAAAATTTCGTGTCAATCGGTTAATTTGTTCTTTCGTAATTAAAGAAAGAAATAATGAATTATAGTGCAAACGTTTACTAGAAAAAACACTTTGAACTCGATTTTCTCAGATTGCAGTTTTTGAACTCATTCTTAAAATTTAAAGAAAACTACTGCCCCAAAAATTCTGAATTTTTGCAGAAAAGTTTAGCAGATATGTGTTAGCAGAATAGACCTCGGAATTAGCAATCAACTAATGGAAATTATATTTCTAAAAATGTTGAATTTAGATTTTTGAAATTTATATATTTTTTCAAACTTTAAAATTTCATAAAATTCTAACGAATGGTCAGATATCAAAGTCCGAGGTCTATTCTGCTAACACATGTCGACTGAACTTTCCTGCAAAAATTCAGAATTTTTGCGGCAGTAGTTTTCTTTAAATCTTACGGATGTGCTCAAAAACTGCAATCTGAGAGAAAATCGCTTTTAAAGTGTTTCTTCTATTATACGTTTACATTATATAATCCAGTATTTCTTTCTTTAATTCTGTGGTGTTTGGTCAGAACATAACTCCAAAATCACATTTTTGAGATATGGCATTTTCATTGTCATTTAAAAATCAGAAATAAATCATACACACAAATACAAATGAAAATATCATGCTTCAGAATGTTGTTTAGCCGTACACATCTATTTGTGCATTTATCTGACTTCTAATTAGTTATAATTAACAAGACCTACTACTAAATCAAAAACACATTTTTTGGATATATGTTCTGACCAAACGCCACAGAATTACGAAAGAACAAATTTACGAAAACAAACAAAATAAATGGAATGTTTAGTATTTTATTTGCAATCGAAATATTTTTGAAAATTCGACTTTTTGAAGACGAAAGAGTAGCGAGACCCCTTAAGCACAGAATGTCAGTATAAAAATTTAACTTTTTTTGTTTTTGATAAACAACCCCTTGCAACATGAATGCTGTATCTGACGTCTACACGTTATTTGGATACTTTTTCTAATTGGAAGTATGCCTCTAGCATCAACGGTCCGCCAGTAAAATGTCGTGCGTGCACCGTGTCTCTATGCACCTCATATATATATGGGTGTGTTACAGTAAATGTGATAAATCAGTTATCATATCAACTATTACGATCAAATCATACGTATAAATTTGATAAATACTGAAAACATTATCACACTTTTACCGGTGATTATACATAATAACGAAATGTATCGTTTGTTAATTTAACAAATACTTAAAATTTATTGCCTTTATCTGAGATCATGCATAATAACATTGTGTAATTGGTGAATTTGATAAATATGAAAAAAATCCAAATATGTCGAATATGTGAGATGAATGCAAGTTGACCTCGATATATAATGAAAACATTATTTTACAATTCAAGGAAACTGATATTTTCTGTGTATAATAACTTCCTTTATTTTGAAAACGGCTTTGAATAAATAACATCGAAAATTTGAATGGATAATTATTTTTTTATGATTCAAACATGCTAATAGAAAATGAACTAGGACTACTCATTGAATACGATTTATCCGAAATACTTCTCAGTACCAACAAGCAAACGAACAGGACATGAAAAAAAAGAGATTCCTCTTTTTCCAAGGCAATCTTTCCGGAGAAAACGGAATCCGGATTCCACATACAATTCGCCTCCGAGGAAACCAAAACTTTTTTTTCTGCCGATGGACGACCGAAGTTATTGGCATCAATGCGATCTTGATGAAAAGCTGATTTAGTAACTGCTCAGTTTTTTTTTCTTCTGCTCTTCATTTCCAACATTATTCTGTAGCCGGAAACTGGATTTTAGGAAATAGGAATGCGCCACACGTCTGCAAAGCGGTCTTTAACAGCAACCGATAGTTTAAGAGAATTTCATTTAAAAGGTTTGCCTTGTAGGAACGTGCTGCGAATCACACTCAGTTCTAGCAAATGTTTCTACTCTGTTATTTCCATTAGATTGATCAGTTCAGTTCCAGAAGGATTTCAGAATAAGAGAAAAAGGAAAGTAGGAGAAACACGATTTCAATCTGGCCATTTACGTCAGATGTCAGGAAACTCATGCGCTGATTGAGTTTTCACTTTCGTAATTAGTAGTTTGAAGGTTCACTCACGCAGTTCCGAACTCAAATCATCATTTTGTTTCCGAGTTCCAGGCGGAAGTTTCGGCTGAAGGCGTAGATTTCTTATAATTGCTCACCGTCACATAACGCTTTGTTTGCTGCAAGTGTCAGCATTGGTCGTAAGTATCTGAACTTACTTGTAGTGTGAATAACTCTCTTGGATTTTACGTGACTTGCGAGACAATTTAGCAACTTGCTACATATTTCAAGTAATCGAATCATTAACTTCAAGTTATTCAAGTGTGAAACTACTTTTTACAGTTCATTGTTTTGCTTTTCAAGTTTTTTTAAATTTTAGTGCGAAGAACTGAAGAACTGGTAATATTATCAAGTGTTGTAGACATTTTTGGGATAACTACGTGATGACGATATTTCTATGTTTTTATAAAATGTTATTTAAGGGGGTAGATCTTGGCTTCCCATGCTTTCTAACGGGAAAAATCTCTTTACTTTTATAGATATATACTTTAGGCACTCAATTTTTGTTCTCAAATTTTGTGGACATTTTTATATAATTTAGCAACAGCTTTTCGTATTTTAATAATTGGATGTCGTTTTTTTTGAATTTCAACTTCAACAACTTGCAAGTTTAAAAATATACCTAAATTTATCTACATTTTGTGCCAAATTTTTTTAAAAATCATTTTATTAAGAAATCCTGTCGTTAAAAGCCTATAACACCCTAATGCTGAGACACACACAAATTTTCAAGACATTTGGACAAGTGGTGTTTGAAAATATGTTCGTTACCTAAAAAAAACCATATTTTTGAGAAAAGAGTATAAATATTGTCTGCCAGCAGCTTATATTAGAATATTATGCGAGTAGAACAAAAACTCAAACGCAGTTAGACGAAGAATATTTTATAGTATTTAAAAATGGAAAAATGTGTTTTTTATCGCAAATTTGCGTGCACCCCCCTCTTAACCCGCTATGGCACTGCGTATATTTGAATATATATAGAAAATACTGCACAGTCAAAAAACCATTACACCAATTTATTTGCTCAATGTTTTTGGTATTTTACAAAGTACATTTCTTAGTTTCACTTCAATATATAATACGGCGGTATATGTATGATAATGTTTCATCTGAAAAGAGTTGATTATTTATTGGTGTGATTTTGAGTGCTGCTGAAATTTTACGTGTTCAGAGCTTTGTAAAATCGCGCGAAAAATCGAGGGGATTGGAGATAAAATTCAAGGTAAAAACTATTCAACTTTGCTGCCCACGCAAGATTTTATCAGTTTATAGATAGCATTAAAATCAAGGCAAACTGCATATTTTGCCCTCAATTAACCATTTTAATTAGCTAAAAAACATTGTAATTAATTGAATTGCTGTATTGATGCATTATTTCAATTAAAAATATACTAACAACACCACTCTTTACATACATTTTTAACACGTTTTTATGGGTTTGACTCATACAGGGTTAAGATAAAAGAGATTCTTGTTCAATAAAAAATTTCGTTTCGCAATCATTTTAAAAGTATTGGTTGTAACATAATTCATCAAGTTTTTTTTTTATTTAAAGCCTATTCGTCCCCATTCCAATTCTGCTTAACATGGTGGTTAAGGTCATAATAACTCGACTCAAAAAACACGTGGGAGTTCTCTTTAACAGCCAATAATAGGTATGTGGCATTTGAGACTATACTTATAATGATAGCTTTCGTTGATTGGTAAATCGATAGTAATCATCAATCAAAGTGAACTTTGCAGACGCCATATTGATAACCTAATATGTTCTTCCTTCCAACTTCCGCGCGGTCATATTGCTTCCAGATAAAAATGTTTTGAACGTCCATTATTATGGCCGAATAGATCAGTGAAATCCCCGTATGAGAAGAATACGTATAAAATCCTTGAATCCAATATCTAAATAAAAGTATTCGCGTTAATAGTTTTCTGAGGCAACGGGTCATTATTTTTCGATTATACAGTCATTTTTTGGAACCTTCAAATCAAATAGATAGCATTCATCGTTATACATTCGATCGATGTATTGACGATAATGGATCTTCCGATATGGCATAAATATTTTTTCTTATCATGATTATAATACTTAGTATCAGCTCGCATTTAAGACGGAATTTTGGCAGATGCAGACATTTAAAATGTTGTGTATCAATTGTACGGAATAAATCCTCTCTGAAATTTATTTTTCTCTGAAAAGTCCCTTCTCCTTAAAAAGATTCTAAGTCTAGAGGCCGTATACACATGAAGTTGTTGATCTTTAAACAGTCTGTTATATCGTGTACTTCACGTTTCTGCACCATACTCCAAACATTAGCAGGGATAAAAATGTTAGTTGAATAAATTTTGGCACCTAGTATTTAACTATACTTGATCCAGGGGCGTACGCAGGATTCACATTTGGAAGGGACACAAAAGGCTTGAGTGGGGGCACAAAAATTTTCTTTGAGAAAATTTGAGGTACTACCTTTCAGAAAGCATTTAAATTAACAGAAATTGGTAAATATAGCATATAAAGGGATCCTTTTGATTAAATTTTCTATCGAGGTATTAATTTTTTTTAAATGAATTTTGGTCGGCTTGAGAGGGATACGAGCCCCACTGCGCACGCCTCTGACTTGATCCTGCCGATTCCTGCAGTCGTCAATTTGAATAAAAACTCTTCGTAAATTTTAAATGAATGCGAAAATTTGGTGAATGACCCTGGGCAAGTCATCATTCATACGTTACGAGCATATATGAACTGCAAAAATACCCTCGAACCATGTGGACGTGGGGTATCCTGTTGGAACAATGTGTCATGTTGCTGTTTGAATGGAAAAACTACTAGTCAAATATTGGTTACATATCGCTAGTATGACAATGTAATTCTAAAAATAATCACTACCGACCACGATGTTAAGCTTATAGCACAGCCACCCCCCCCATTAACTCAAGTGTCTGCCAGCCCATGCGCCAACGGCAGTCTGATATATTTATTTTATCACAGAACGCATCGTGCCTACTGTCCATAATAATCAATCATTCTAACCAAAGCAAGATTCGTCACAATAGATAAAATCTCTTGATTGTTGGATGATCCAATTTTTTCTCAAACTTTACACAACTCCGATTGATATAAGAAATAAACGCTTTATTTTGTTTGGTAATATCGCTACAAGTACTTCAGAAGTGTTTTGATTACAGACCAGGTTATAACGGGGGATGGTGTAACACATTGCCAGTTCACATGCAATGGCAAACATGTGTCTGAGTGCTATTCGTAAGAGTTGGTGATCAGCTCGTTCATTTGTTGACCGTAGTCTGTCAGAACATTGTCTGCCAGTTCTATTTTGCATGACTGGACCTAACGTCACCACAGTAATTTAAATAGTGCTTTCATTTTTTGTGATCGATGTATGAAATAATGAACAACTTCCAAGTAAGTCGATAATTCTACCTCGTTAGTGATTCATTAATCTTAAACCACTGTCTACTTCTTCGGAAATGATAAGAAATACGCAACATTTAGAGTAGGAAAGCATGCATATTTCCTTGGCCTATCCCGAACTTTCAGGTCCCTTCACGAATAATTGGATGGTGAAAATGACGATACATCAACTTCAATTGCTTTTTTTATTGATAGTTTTCTAATGAAATTTCAAATCAAACATAATCCTAAAAAATATTGCATGTTTATACTTTCCAAAGAAGGAGAAGCATTAAAGAATGAGATGCTCGCAAGTGCCTCTAAATCCGCATGTTCGTAAGTGTACTTGTCGTTGATGGAGGGCGGGGGGGAGCCGATGTTGTTGATAAATTATATTGTGACTCTCTCCGCGAACATGTTAAAATATTTATTTCAAAAATTACTAAGACACAGACAAAAAAGGGTAGTGATGCATCGAAAGATATATGAGCGAGCTGCCACCGGTGTATCAACCACATGGATCATTAAAAAACTCTCTACCTCGATTATACAAGTCATTCGGCTCTCTGTACCGAAACATGCTTTTTAAGAATAATACGCCGGATCCCCACACACACACTCACCGCATCAATACTGCACCGTTCAAGACAAGTACCTTACAAATCAGATAATAAAACAGTCGAAATGAAATAATATAAATATTGAATAGATAAGAAGAGAACATCTCTAATATCGATCACGAATAAAAATACATGAAATCACAACGTGATGATCCCGTTAAATATACTCATGGAAAAAGTACCCTCTACACTAAAAAAAAATGAATTTCTTCGAATGGAAACAGTCAAGGTTGATTGCCCATTCATATAATGAGGTATAAACTTGATTACAGATACTTTATTTCTTTTGTATAAAAAGAATAAAGTAAAATATGTTGAAAAAATAGCTTTTTTTTAGGTCTCTTCTCTGCAACGAACTCTTTTTCTTTCGCCTTTCCCTTCGACTTAAACAGACATAATTACTAGATATTTTCTTTCTCTATTCATTTATTTACTTTTTTTGTTGTAAAATGAAACTTCACAGTGATTGAATATATTAACGATATTTCTCTAATGCGAAGAGAATATCTTGTAAAGAGGGTTATAAGGGACGTCAATTAGCTTTCTCATCATTTCTTCGAATAACGTGTTACGAGGAAATGTAAGGAGAGGGCGAACGAAGAGACCTTTCAAGCAGTTTAATGGGAAATAAGTCGAAATGAATGAGCGCTGGTAAGGGATGGTGAAATGTGTTTAATGAAAGCGTATGATTATGCTCCTATTTTTATGCTGTGAAACTTATTAATATGTATATATTTGAGAATAAAGGGATATCGAAAGCATAACTAAAACGCGTGTAAGAAATTTTGTTTTTTGTTCCTGGGGAAAAAAAAACTGAAAATAATTTCTTTTATATCAGAATTTTAAATTTATTTTTCTCAATTTTAGGATTTCTCTTTTATTAAAAAATAGCCGGTTTGTATGTATGTATGTACATTAGTGAAAACCTGAAGCAGGGGATATGTTTTGTTTCTTAATGTTTTGTTTCCTCCGCAGATGCCGACACCATTGAAGCAGTGTAACAGCTGTGGACGGAGTTAATAATATATATATTTTTTTTTTGTGAGCTCTGTTTAACATTATCTTTTCATAAAATTTTTCCGTCATTTCTGTGCGTGAAGTTAACATTATTCAGTAAAACCATAGAGCTGGATAAAATATTCTTGGAAAGCGAAGAAAATTCAGAAAAAATGTCTCTGAAGATTTTAATACTTATTGGTTATATGGGAAGGGGGAGGGGGGTTCGTGGATGATTAGAGAGACTTTTTGTTCCGTTATGAAAAACGTAACATATTTTTTCATCATTTATAAATTTTTTGCTTTAATTGAAAATTTACTGAAGGTTCATTGACCGACCGGCAGTGGTGAAAAATTCCTAGGATGTTCGTAATTAGGTTTTGTTTTTCTTACATAACTTACCATCCCGAAAACATCGCATACTATAATATTTATACAGCGTGTATTTTTCGGGGTTGAACTCGTGTAATGTCTCAAAATTAAATTTTGCCCAAATTTCCAAAAATGTTTCGCAAAGATCCTCGATGGATCAAAGTCGAATGAATCCTCAAATTTCTCTATATCAAGTTCCATAGACACAGAAAACAAACTTCAGCCGAATACGTCTGTGCCGCCAACGGGGGTTCGAACCTGGATCCTCACGACGCACACACGATCGCAGAACGGCGCAATGTTACCCTGAAATCTATCGCCTTCAGAGGATAAATATCCATTCGAAAGATGTATATATAAACACGGTCATTAAGTGTGTTGAGATACTCAGCTTACATCATTTGCACAGTATTGATGACCATAGTCTAGCCAGACATAAACAATCACAGGATCATAACACTTCCTCCAAAGGCTTACGTGATTTTGAAGTATTGCCTTTCAAATTTTCAGCTAAGATGAAAAATTTAGTATTTTTAAATAGGGTAAAAGGCGCTAAAGGGAGAATTATGCCACGTAATATCATAAAGAATATAAATAATGAATTATAATGTGACAGTATGATAATGAATAATCCTAATTTGTGGAAGAGAAATGCGTTCAGACAGCTTTAAAAAAAGATCTTTTCGATCAGCAAAATGATAACGAGCCTTTGAGAAGACAGATGGCACCCGCAAATACACGAAAATTGGAGCCTTTGTTTTTGTATAAGATAAAAATATTTCATTTTCAACGCAACTCATATCCCTTCGAAGATGAAACGGTAGTAAATTATCCTGTGACAGTGGCAATGTCATTTATTTTGCCATCGATTGAACTGTAGGTATTAAATAACAAAGCTTCTGCAATCTGATCACAGTAAGTATACCTACACGATATCCTAAAAGCACTTTAGATAATATATGCATGCCATGCATGAGGTATTGCTGTTCTTCAATCTTAATGAAGAGATGTTAACCAATGAGAGTTTCTAGATGAATTTCTACGCCGATTGCAAATATTCGTAATATGTGAAAGTATTATCAAATATCAGAAATGATTTCAAATTTGACGCAATCTCTGAATCTAATTTCTGAAGAGTTGAGCAATCGTTCAGCTTCGATGGATTTCATCACGGTAACTTGTTTTCGTCAAATCTTTACTCTCACGAAATTTCGACAAGTTGAGAATTTGAAGACATCGGCTGCCAACGAGAGAAAGTGAAAGAGAGAGAGAGGGAGAGAGCGAGGGAAACATCAGTTGATATAACTGATGAGTGAAAGCTATTAATTTACAAATTAATTACAAATGATCTTTCGAATTCGGACTAACTCTCCAGTTGTGTAAGCTACAAACTTTTGCTCATTAAGAGTTACCCGCTAAATTCGATGCATTTCTGCTTGCCGAAAGGTATGCTTCCAGCAGGTTCCACTTTCCAATATTTACGTTAATTAGTGCAGCGGCAGGAAGCTTTCCTCTTGGCTTGTCTTTCTATGCACGCATCATGATTCATCATAATTTAACAAACTCGCGCATTCACAATTTTTCGATTACGAAACACAAGCAGATAATTTTTCGAATGTTTCCTCTTGAACGGCGTTTCGTTCATTGTCATCAGCTATTATAAAAGCTAAACACTGAATATCATCGCGTTATGCAATTTTCATTCCGGAAATGTCAGTATTATTTCGTGTCAGAAAAATTAAGGACAATGGCAGTCCATGACAGTTCTATCGTCAACATCTCAATAAGACAAGAGTATATCTCTGCGTTCATAATGGAATAACACATATTTTCTGATAAACGCAAAACATTAATAAATGTGAAGGTGTTCGGAATACTGTATGGCAACCTGATGCAACAATACACTGAGTGGCCACTTTATTATGACCACCTCGTCAATATTTCGTTGGGCCACCTTTTGCCTTTAATACAACATTGAGTCTAGAAGCCAGAGCATGAGTCTGTGCTTTGCTTGAACTCTTCGAGATGTTTATTGATAGGTCATTTGTGAAATCCGAGACCATGCTTGATAAATATCACTGTCAATTAGTGTGGGATTGGATGGTTGTGGATCTAGATGTTGGATGGCTCTTTCAACGTCATCCGACAAATGCTCAATGGAATTGAGATCTGATGATTATGGCCAAATCACAGTGAAATAAACTCTGAATCATGTTCCTCTCTCAAATCAATCCCCTGTACAATACCAGCACCATGGTAGTATGATATCGCCATTGGGATAAAACCACCAACATCACAGGATGCATTTGTCAGCAACGTTGTTTAGATATGATGCCTTATTCAGACGTTCATGAAGATGAATATGCCGGGAACACATTCCCCAAATCATAACACTGCTACCCCCAGCTTGGAGGGTTGTAGCAATGCACTTGCCAACCATGCTTTTATGCTGTTTCTTCCAAATTCTCACTCGCCCATCTGCATGGTGTAACTGAAAATGTGATTCATCGGATCACATATCTTGTTTCCAACTATTTACTGTTCAATCTTTGCCCTCTTGAGGGAATTCAAGACTTTTCTCTTGTTAGCTGCAGGCAGCAACGGCGAGTTCAAACTGGCCTTCGGTTTCCAATACCTCATACGATGCATTGTACGTCAGAACAGTGCTTTCACAGATTATTTGAGATGATCCTTGATTTGATCAAGATCTTCTGCGATTTGATACACTGTCGTCATTCTGTTGTCCTTTACAAATCTAAAGATTCTCCCTTTCGTCCGAGCATTCACCAGCCGGTGACGGCCACAAGATACATGTTGAGATCCATTTTTTTACCTGTACAGCTGCTCTTGAAACCTTCACAAATGTGACGATTTCTCTAATACTCGCTCCATGGCTCTAAACTCATACGATCATCCCAAGTTCGAACGAAGTTCATTAAAAAAAAAAAAAATCATGTTTTTTCCTCATATTTTCACAAATGATTCACCTATACTACTTTCTCAGCAACACAGTTTTCTTTTTTATTCTAGCTAGCCCTCTTGTGGCAATATGTGTGACGCCATAACTCATTAACTGTCAGGAAGTCATAATAAAGAGGCTACTCAGTGTACATGCTGTATCACAACGCCTTGAAATATATTCCCTTGTAAATTACCTAGTTGTATAGCAGAGTGGTGTAGCTCAAAGTTCGAGATGAGATATAGAAGGTAAATTACGTTGTGCAAGCCGTCTTCCGTGTATGTTTCAGAAACGCTCTTATGGATTTAAATCGGGAGAGTGAGAGGCCATGGTTACGTAAATGATATCCTCGCTTCCCTGGTGTTCCTCTAAAATGAATGCTCGAAGAGTATTATCGTTCATCGAAAATAAGTCAAGGCATATTGCACCACGAAATAGGCACATTGCGCGTCAAAATAGGCACATTGCGCGTCAAAATAGATGTATTGCCTCACAATAAAAGATGGCGACTAGCCCACGATGTTCTCCGTAAGAATACTCACTAGGGTACCTTTTCAGGGAAAATTCAAACAAAACATAGCTCTTAATTAAACAATCTTTTAATTTTGAATTTTGATGTTTCCAGAATCTGGTAAAATAGGTTATGAAGTGACCTGCAGTGAAATAGAGATATAGTGCAGGTTCGCAGCATATTAAATCATGTTTCCTCAGACATCTCTGTATACTAAATCTTGAAACTGCGGTCCTAGTGGTAGGTAGAACCGTAGTTTCAAGGTTCCATTAGTTTGCTGCCAGTATAAAGGGTGATTCTAAATTGATGAGAGAGACTTTAAGATTTGATAACAGACACCTAAACAAGCATTTTAGGTCATAGAATATGTGGTCTAGTTGCAATAGAAAAGGTGGTAGAGGGTTTTTTAACGACTGCACACACACACAACCGCACTTCTCCAAAAGGAAATATCTTATTTTTTCGGACGTATTTGCTGCAATTTGTGCTATCGGTCATTCGATGGTGCAGGGGGTTGTAATGTGGTAGTCTTCCTCATGGTGCAAACTGGTTAACTTAAAGTCTACGACAAATCATTATACCGCTTATTACAGCAAGGATCCAACGAGCAGTGATGGGGACGATCACTCCCACTAAGAGCTGAATGATATAGAAAACAATTGTTATGTCCCGTATTTTACCGAGCAATCAAATAAATCGTTTACAACCTACAGAATAAATCGTTTTGCAACACATTTCCCTGGATCTGCACCTGGTTTGCCATTGTTTGATGCAGCATGACCTTGATGATCCACGCACGAACAAAAAGTATCTTTGGTTTAAAAAGACGTTTAGTTTTTATTCGTGTGAGAACCAGCAAGGTTATGCTGCGCCAAAACAATGACAAGCGGTATGTCTCGTGGTAAATCTTGCGTTACCTAGGTTGCACCACGACGAGGCCTACCATATTACAACCCTCTGCACCCTCGAGTGATTGATAGCAAATAAGTATACTACCGAAAAATAAGATATAGTTTCTTTTGGTGAAAAGTGCTGCTATGCAGTAGTTAAAAAACCGTCGACCAGCTTTGCTATTACGATTCGACCACATATTCTATGGCAAAAAATATTTGTTTGGGTGTCTTATATTGCCTCTTAAAGTTTGTCCCATTAATTCAAAACCCTCTCGTATAGTTTCCCATGGTACCAGTAGCAGCATATGTATCTCTGAAAACGGCTTCCTGCATCTTCTAGCATTTGAAGACATACTCAGGCAATGCCCTGGCACTAGCGGTACTTTAACGTCCTGTACTTGAGAGTCTAGGCACATTGAAGGTACTTGAAAAGTCGAGTAAGCGTTTGGAATTGTGATCAACATCTTGCACTTCGAGAAACATGAGTTTCTGCAACTATTACAATTAATACAAGTCAACACAGTGATTCAGAACTAAAAAGTTCGTTAAAGGCCGATTTAATCTAACACTACAGTTTATACGTGAAATACTAAAACTACTTTATGACTTATATATATATATAAATAGTTACTTCGACATTTTTGCAAAATTAACTGCGCATTCTGCTTCCATAGCAGAAACTGGAGAAATTTATGCCTTCTAGAAGAGTTGAGAAAAATAACTAAAAGTGAAAAGATAGCATGAATTGTTCTTCGGAAAATTAATTAAGTTATCACTCAAATTTTATTTCGTAAGGCAATATAAACCACCGCATATTACAAATCGATCATAATTAGCTTGAAAGTGAATTGAGATACTGATTGAGAAGATAAGATAAACCTTTTATGATTACAGACCTCATTAACGAGATGGTTTAGTTTCAAACTCTGATTAAGACGTCAAAATCTGATAGTCTCGTAGACTGAATTACGTATTTTTGCTGGTAGAAAATTTTATGCAGAGACAGGATATTTCTTCGCATCTAATTCATTAGTACGCATTTTGGATAAAATAGGGTGGTTATAATTGAAGTTGCGATTTCAAAACGCTGCAAAGTAAGACTCGCTGATCCGAATGACTCAAAAATTTGTATGAATACTCCTTTGAAGCAATGGAATTTTGTTTGGCAAAATTAAAAAGAAAAACTCTTAAAATTTAGCGATAGGTGGCATTGTAGTCGCGAAACACGGGAAATTAATTTTCAGAATGGACACAATAATCAGCCAGGACAAAATGGCAATTTAATGAACGTGGGGGAAATTTCATAATTCATGTAAACACACAAAAATGTAGTCACAAAAAACCTTAACATAAGCACCCGATCTGTTGTGAAACATGCAGTTTTACACTTCCAACTCGTAGCAAAACAGTGGACGCTATGTTGAATATTTCTTGCTTAAGTCGTAAGTGTTTATTTTGTGACTTCATTTTTGTACTGTTTCCATGAATTATGTAATTTTGCGATTACGTTGTCATTTTTTGTCCTCTGCCTGACTATTTTTCCCATTCTGCGAGCGAATTTCAGTGTTTCACGAGTACAGCGCCACCTATCGGGGAAATGTTTACGTTTGTTTTTTACACATTGCTTCAGTAGTATTCACATAAATTTCCAAGTCCTTCTGAACAGTGGCTATTACTTTACAGCGTTTGGAAATCGAAACTTCAATTGTAATCACCTCGTACGTGTTTCTTATTGAGTAAATATTTTGGCAATGCTCAACTCAAGCGTTGATTTAGAAAACCGAATGAGCATAAAATCATCACCGCAGAAAAAGTTCTTACTTTGCTCACGATAATTAAGGAAAATGTAGTTTTTATTTAATTGTGATTTTTAAACATTTTAACCCTTTAAGCGGCATTCACGAGATATCTCACCTCCTTAAAGTCGCTTATTTTAGCATTGACAAGCCCAGATATTTCGTAGAGTTGATTTTTCAATGTAAAACTTTCCCAATACCTCTTTCTTTGCACCTGCTTAAAATCGAAGAAAGCCTACTAAATGCGAAAAAGATGACATTTTGAAGGGGGGTTTAATGATTTTTGCTCTGCCGCTTAAAGGGTTAACTGATAAAATATTCACAAAGAACATTGTTAGGTATTTAAAAAGAGTTGTATCGCAAGTCAATCATCTTTCAACTAAATTTTATTAAAATTAAATAAATTTGATAAATCTAAATAAAAATACATGTCCCCTAATTGTTTTGAGTAGTTTATTATATAAATAGAAATAATTTAAATTCTACAGTCCACCAGTCTAAATACAGACTGGTATTCTGAAGTATCAAAAACATGATTGCGAACGAAACCTAAATTGCTTAATACAGCGTAATTAATAATACTGAAAATACGGAAAGAAATATAAGAAAATGTTAATCACGCGCACGTACGTTAATAAATTTTGCGAGTTTTTTCTGGCTATATAATTAGTTATCATTAATTAAAAACATGACAGACCGATATGGTTAGCATCACGTTATAATAAGTGCCGTTGAATTCCGTTGAACGCAAAAATCATTTTAAGTTTTCATTTGAAACAAAAATCCACACATTTGTTCACGGATGTATTGACTAATTAAGAGGCTATATTTTATTTTTATTGTTTCTCAAATTTTCAACGTCTGCAAACTCAACATTTTGTCCAGATTCCGCCGATAAAACCGCTGTTTATTCACACTAAATAACCAGCTATTTAATTAGTAGCTCCTTCTAATTGTTCTATTGGCTGCGCTTTTCATTCAACTTCAAGTATCTTCAATATCTACACTGGATATAGTTGTTTTATTTATTTATGGAGTCCTCGGTAGTAATTTAACCTCTCAAACACCGAGAAATGTAATTAGCCTCTTGTAATTTGCGGTTCTTTTTTTTCAGCTTTACTGAAACGTTATACGAGAAAAACAAAGAAATTAGTAACTAAATATACATTCGAAAGGGAAGCAAAAATGTAAGCACTACAAATAATAATACTTTATTGTTTGCAATTTCCGCGAGGTGTTCAATCTCCCGAAATATGAATGGAATTCCATTCTGTTTATAAAAATCCCTTTTACATAAAACTTGAAATAATTCCACTTATCATTTCTCGAGAAGATATGCCCCAAAACTAAGTACTCAAGTTTTACGCTCGAACTTATATATAATTTATTTATTTATTATAATTTCCATATCGTACCTTATGCAATTAGCAGGTTTCGACAAAAGGGGAAAAAATAAAGTTAATTTAATTGCATGTAGATGTTACTGCCAAAGTCCGAAGTGCGGCCAGTGTGTAACAGAGCGTATGTCATTGTCGACTGGCGAACCGTTCGTTCTAGAGGCATACTTCCAATTAGAAAAAGTGTCCAAATAACGTGTGGTACTCAGATATGTCATCTATTCTATAATATAAAATCACAAACTCGAAAAGGGCCTGTTTCTATGCGACGGAAATCGGTTACGTTTTTTGGTGTGTTACGGAAATCGGTAACGATTTTGGGTGAAGTTTTCATTTAACTCTTGAATATATCTGGAACCGTTTGGGCCATCGGGACCAAATTATGTGTATATTAGGGTGGGTCAAAAAAATAAAATTCGCATTTTTTAAGGGCACAGCGATAAGAAGGTACTAAATGGTATCAAAATAACACTTGCGATTTTTTTTTACATTCTGATTAGTGTAACTGCTTCCGGATTGATATCGATTTTTTTGATTTTTTCGATATTTTTGATTTTTTTTCAAGGTAGGTTTCAGTTAGGGTTTAGACCAGTTCCGTTACTTGCTACAAACGTAGACAATTTGTCACGTTGTGGGTGTGAGGGATGGATGGGTGGGTAGAGTGGAGGAGAGTCTAGGAAGGCCCTACGCGTGCGTATGCGACGCCCATGTTTCCCAGTATAGCCCCGGCTGAAATAAGGCGAGGTTGTGTTGCACTCGTTTGTGAAATTTTCATCATGGATCGTACTCGTTCAAAGTAGAAATCTCCGTTATTTCGTGATTCAAGTGACGTTAAATGCAATATATCTGCCGTTCGAAATCGGCAATAAATTGTAGGTCCCGGTCTAATTAGCCCTCGTGTTTTCGTGGCCATCACAAGGAGGAATGTCCGACAAGCCTCCAGGTCGGTGGCCCCCATGGAAAATTTGACAGGTTTCATTTAGGGAACCTGGATGAATCTCATTGTTTTTTATTGTTTTACACTGCAAAATTTTCAACAGTGGAAGCCCGAGATAAATCCAGTCTGGGAATTGGGTCCAGAGTCCTTGATTGAGGTCCCTGGAATTTATTTGTTGGTAAAATGATTACAAGTGAAAATTTTTCGTGGTCCAAACAGGGCTCCAGTCTGGGGACCCCCATGGAGAAGTTTTCTGGGTGTACGTGATGAATCATATTCACTTTTTTTCCTTTATTTTTCCTTTGGGGGGGGGGGGGAGCGAGACTCCAGTAATTGACAGGGGGGGGGGGGGCAGAGCCACCCAATATTAGTATAAAAAATTAACTTTTTATACAATCCCCGTGTGCCCTAAAACCCAATTAGAAAGTTGCTGCCCTGTCTCTTCTAATGCCAACTAAAAAAAATTCCACGTTCCTAAGTGCAATATTCACTGAAATATTCGAATTTGAAAAACGGTTAAAATTTGGGAATAAACAGCGTTAAATGCGGTTGGAACGGGTTTTCTCCGCATTTAGAGCTGTTTCTTCCCAACATTTCTCTGTTATTCGTTAGTGAATATTGCGCTTAGAAACGTGGACTTGTCTTATTTGGCATTAGAAGAGACAGGGCAACAACTTTGTAATTGGGTTTTAGGGCACACGGGCATTGTATAAAAAGAAAAAGCTATTTTTTTTTCATATTAACAACTATGCAACCCCTTGCAACATGAATGACATATCTGAGTACCACATGTTATTTGGATACTTTTTCTAACTGGAAGTATGCCTCTAGAACCAACGGTTCGCCAGTAAAATATCATACGATCTATTACTCATGAATCCTGTATAATTATACTGAAAATATAATAACCTTTGCTTTTTTTTATTTCACCTTTAATGTCACCTTTTGTGAAACTGATATTTCCAAGGATCATCATATACGACATGAGTTAATTAATTTAAAAATTTCTCATATTTTAACATTTTGAAAACATCATTAAATTTCGAAAAGTCATCTAGTTAATGTGATCTATATATGGAAAATTTTTTTAGCTGAAACACTGTAGCGTATTCCGCAATCATTTGCAAATTAACAAAAGGTGAAATCATACGGTGGTCATTATTATATGGAATCACATAAAATTGATTGCATGGAACTACTGAATTTTTGAGGGTGCCAGGTTACAGCTTTTGTCTTGGAGATTCTAAAAATTGTTGCCTATATCGAGGGTTTTGAATACAGGGTGAAAATTTAATTCCTTTTCAGCTCAAATAACTCGTCTACGTTCTAAAATCATATTTTAATTAGGAAAAGTATTCAAATAACGTTCCGTTTTAGATACGTCATTTATGTATATTAGGGGTCGTATGTGTACTGAGATAAAGCTTATCTGGCGTAACTGTTTTGACAGGTTAAGCCAGGGGGTCTCTAATGCATGGCCCGCGGGCCACATATGGTCCTCTGCGCTTTTTGTCGTGGCTCACCGACCGCCTTTAGAAAATGGTTGAAAATATTGAAAGGCGATTACTCCTAAAATTAATAAAATTACTCCTATAACTCCTAAATTAATAAAATAAATTACTCCTATAACTCTTAAATTAATAAAATAAATTACTCCTATAACTCCTAAATTAATAAAATAAATTACTCCTATAACTCTTAAATTAATAAAATAAATTACTCCTAAAATTAATGATAGAATTTCGAAATTGATGAAAAGCAATAATTTTTGTTTTTTTGAAATAAATCAGTTCAAAATTAGTGAAAAAAATAATTATAAATCAATGCGTGAAATAATTTCGTAATTTGTGGAAGAAATTATTTCACAATTAATAAAAGGATAATTGCATAATTATTGAAAGAAATGATTTCAAGAGATATATTGAGAAAGAAATAGTTTCAGTATCATTCAAATGGATTTAAGGTTAAAATTGATTAGTAATTAATCAGAAACAAACTTTTTCATAATTAATGAAAACATTTCGAAACTAATTAAAATTGATAAGTAATAAAATAAATAGTTTCAGAACAAATAAAATCTTCAGTTATTTTTGCTCTTGTTTAACTCGTGGCCCCGTTGGCCCCCTTATTAAGACGCCACTGTAAATCACGTGAATATGCCCTTGCAAATCTTTCGATCCTTCTTATACGATTATAAATACCTAGGTATGAGTCGGTGGCCCTCGGGATTCGTGGGCAATGCCAATTTAGATCGCGGTGTTTAAAAGGTAGGTCCCGGTCTAAACTAGTCCGCTCCTGTGCAGAAAATGACCGTGGTACAACAAAAATGATCAAATGATTGAATATTGGTGAGATAAATTGACCTTTATCTCTAGGCACTTGCCTA